>NC_044349.1:20682971-20975471 GCF_007364275.1 Archocentrus centrarchus | reverse complement strand
TTGCAGTCACACCCACAGGTCACACAAACAGAGAAACAACGGGAAAGGGACGGTGAGAGGGAAGCAGGGGAAAACACAGGGATCATAGCGTAAGCTGTGATAGCTTGACAAGAAATACAAACTGCATCTCCTGCAGAATGTTATACACATACAGCACGCGAGCAGAAATCGTGAACAACCCAGTGCACACAAACACACAGACACACTGTTACATTCCAGCACTCCTTATCTGCCCCAGCAGTGTTGACTGACACTCTCCACTTGAGGAGATTAAGTGTGCTCATGCTGTGTCGGCACAGCTTGACGTCCATTTATCCTTAAAACTCATATGAAGCGTCTCTGTGAGCTCTTTGCCAACCATGTGCACACATCATCCACCACATGCACGCTCTTCAATTTCCTTGTACACATCGACTACTTTATTATCACCGCTGTCATTTGAGAGAACAGTTTAAAGGGTCATCTGTGAGCTAAGTTGATTTTGGGACCAGTGGGACTGTGAAACTGGGTAAAATCCCCTAATGAAGATTTTTAGAAAATGAGAATTCTTTTATGTGCTTTTAAAAACAATTTTAGATATGTGTATTTCAACCCACATCAGTTTTGCGGGGCTTAATTGCCACATAGCGAGAAGAAGCCGGCAGCGTTTGTAGTTACAACAGCAGTAGCTTTAACCAACACACTAATAATACACACAACCCAGCTGGGTACTTGCAGTGTACAGATAACTTTCTGGCAGCTGCTGATGGTCTCTCTAAAAGCCCGTTAACCTCATTATAATATATTTTCTTTTATACCATTTTACAGTCTGAAGAGGTAATTATAGAATAAAGCACATTTATTAACAGGAGGAGACCTAATGGGACTAACTGGGATTCTGTTGGTCTAACTGGTTATATTTGTACATTCCTGTATTGTACAAACTCTTTACCTGCTTGTTTGTTTTTTTAGTGTTTCGGGCAGCTTATCAGCTCCTAGCAGATTCCTTGTCAGGTGGCTGTGGAGGCCATTTGAATACGCTGAACTCGTCATGTTCAAGAAACCAGTTTGACGTGATTTGAGCTTTGTGGCATGATGTGTTATCCTGCTGCAAGTAGCCATCAGAAAATGGGTATATTGTGTTAATAAAGCAATTGACATGGTCAGCAGCAATATTCAGGTGTGCTGTTGTGTTTAAACAATGCTCGGTTGGCACTAAGGGGCTCAAAGTATGTTGAGAAAATATTTCCCACAGCATTACACCACCAGCAGCAGCCTGAACTGTTGATACAAGGCAGGATGGAGCCATGCTTTTATGTTGTTTACACCAAATTCTGAGTCTAACATCTGCATGCTGCAGCGGAAACTGAGACCCTTCAGACCAGCTAACTTTTTTTTATCCCAGTCTTCTGCTGCTGTGGTCCATCTGCTTCAAGCTTCGATGTTTTGTGCATTCAGAGATGCATACCTTGGTTGTGACAAGTGGTTACTTGAGTGGCTATTGCCTTAATATCAGCCTGAAGCATCCTAACCATTCTCCTCTGACCTCTGGCATCAACAAGACATTTTCACCCAGAGACCTGCCGCTCACTGGATAGTTTCTAATTTTCTGACCATGCTCTGTAAACTCTAGAGATCAGTGTGTGGGTTTCTGAGAAATTAAACCCAGTCCGTCAAACACCAACAACCATACCACATTCAGTGTCACTTAAATCGCCTTTTTTTTCCCCATTCTGATGCTCAGTTCGAACTTCAGCAGGTTGTCTTGACCATATCTACATGCCTAAATGCATTGAGTTGCTGCCATGTGAATGACAGATCACATCTTTTATTTAATGAGCAGTTGAACATATGTACCTTATGAAGTGGCCAGTTAGACTCTACATCTCCCTGTCTGTGGACGGATTACATCAGTGTGATATGCATGAAGTTACAGCATTTTACATTTTAAAATGAGCATGGTGTGATACGTGAGTAAAGTGAGTCCCCCTATACCTGTCTGATTTATGAACCACAGATTCCACAATCTTTTTTGCTGTTTCATGACTTCCCATATGCATTTTCATATAACATTTCCAGCTGCGATGCAATGAATAATGCACATGAAAAGCATAAAAGCTGCAGTTTGGTTATCAAGCAGCTGATATGCACCAAGGGCATTAATCTCCAGGTTTTGCTCAAAATTCACATTTTCAGCCTTGTGCTGTAGAAGGTAATCCAGTTGGTTTATAATGACTGCAGATGCTCTTCTCTTTTAAAGAATGACTAACTTCTGCCTGCAACCACCAAATGATAACAACAGCACTTTGCAGATAGCCAGTAAAACTGGAGTGCTGCATCAGGCAGTGAACTTCACACATTAGATTTGTGCCATCAGCTTTCACTGCCTGAGAATTTGGCCATATGTGTTGTTTACCCACACTTGAGGCACCTGATATTGAAGGCATGGAGCTATTCCCCACAGCCAGCCTACCACTAAAGCATCACTTTATCTTACTGCCAATAGGTGGGCCTGTGCTTCACTTGCCCCAAATGACTTGTCACTTTTTGATGTAAGGAAGCTTTATTAGAAAGAATCAAAGGGGGCAAAATGTAATGGTAGAGAGAAGAGTCTGTGTGGGAGGGGAGGTTGGTGTTAGGTTGTTGATTCGTGCTCCCTGAGGCACAATTAGGAAGGAAATCTTTGAAGGAGAAACGGGAAAAGGTTTCCTGAATCAATATCATCTAAAGGAGTTTGCATGCAAAGTGGGGCCCAAGATGACAGGGATCTTAATAACTGTGCAGTCTTTTATAAAGAAAAACTAAGTTAAGACTGATCCGGAATGGTGGACATTCCTAAATGAGTTTGCATGAAATCAAAGCTTGTACTTATTTTATCACTGACAGCTTGTGACTCAGCATTATCGGTGAACAGGCAAAGCCGTAAAATGTTTGAGTGCATTCTATAGCCCAACTTTATTTCTTATTTAGTTTATTTATTTCTCCATTTTACTGCAAGTTGACTGAGCCATAGGAGTCGAGCCACCGAATTCAGAACAGAATGCGCGCAATTGTTTTTGTCTTTGTGTTGGTTTGTTTTGCTGTTATCTATTTGTTATTCTGACAGTAAACCAAACAGCGTCTCAGAAAATGAAAATGGGTTTTATGTATGGAGTAATAACCTAAATGGATTTCCCTCTCTCTCTCTCTCTCCCTCTCTCGCTGTCTGTCTCTTTCTCTGCACCGCTCTGGGAGCCTGTGGCTATTTATCTGCCTGTGTCTAATTATTCATTAGTGAACACAGAACAAAGCACAAAAAATATAGTTGCGCACTCAATGTAGCAGACCAGCTTTCTCTACAAACTGATGCTCCTGTTTCCTGCTTTCCATTATTCTCTGACTCCTCTATCTCGATTTTAGCTGAATTTTCACACACTGTGGCCCTGCGCCTAACAACTGCAGTGGTTCTCTGTGTTGCAGATGTGGAACAGATGCAGTGCCCTGTAATAAAGATAACCATCAACTGTCACTCAGCATGATCAGTATTCTACTGTTTGCTGTTGCAAACAATATTGAACCACTTTCACCTCAGCAAAATTAATGAATTCATTAAATTTAAGAACTACATTTGCAGGGAAAAAAGCTGAGCTATAAGAAGTCTCATATTCATTTTTTTCAGAGGAATTAAAAACGTTTTTACTCAGTGCATTGCACTAGTGGTCAGCAGAGGACGCTATACCTTGCCAAGAAGAAATAAAATCAAAGCCACTACCTAGTGTGTGTTGTATATGAATATACATATGTACAAATATACGTGTCGGTATTTATGTAAGTTTAAAAAAAAAAAAGAAGAAGAAAAAAGGGACGAAAGCAGCACTGGGAAATTAAATCGTGTTTTTAATATGCTAGGCTTTACAGCAACATCCCAGTAAAGCATGCAGGTACGGTTAAGCTGTAAGCAACGTATTGGACTTTATAGCCTGTCATGAGCAGCACTGCAGATGCTATTTGTTAGACAATCCTGTCATCTAGTGGTGCTGTCTGTGTTATACACGTCAGCTTTGATATGAAATGGGTTCAACCACAATTCAACAGCCTCGACCGCACAGTGGACTGATTGGTGATTAAGTTTTACAGTTTTTTTGTTTGGTTGGTTTTGGTTTTGGTTTTTAAACTATCACAGCTCTATTTAAAGTCTGCATTCTCTGGATATCCTGGGATACAAACGAGGCTTTTTACTTGTTTTCATCATTGGGAATTTGTTCCACAATTCTCCCTTTCTGTCTGCATCTTCTGCGGTCTGAAATGACTCTTACTGTTCCCATCCTGTCAGAGGGTTTGTATGATGTCAGGGGTTTTAATTAAGTATGCAAACAGCGCCACCCCCCCCCCCCCCCCCCCCCCCAAAAAAAAAAAAAAAGTTAACACGGTGATTAAATATTTGAACAATATCTCTCAGAAACATAAAGGCTGGGAAAAACCTTCAGTCTAGCATTCTCACTGTTCACAGAGCCAGTCCTCACCTGCCCTCTCACCTGCAGAACTGTGTGACACACGCTTAGCTCTTACCAGTGCTTAACCAATGAGCATTAGACAGTTAATTGGCTCTGGTCCGCAAGAGCAGTTGTGGAAAAAAAGAAAAAATTCTTGCCACTAACACAGGGTGGCCTGTAGATGGCGACATTGTTCTTTGGAAATTCTTCATTTCTGTTGCGGCAGTAAAATCCCTCAATGGGTGGAGAAAGCGTTCATAGAAGCACAATCCAGTGGGTCGTATGTATACCTTTATAACCAGTGGTAACCCAAGGCCCGCCAATCTGCACGAGAATATAATTTTAAAAATTGAACTTTTAAAATAATTAATGCGTGTACTCCCAAAAATGTTTCGTTTTTATTGTTTTTCATTATAAATGTGAGAGGATTTGGATATTAAAATATGCACAGCTATGCTGCTTTAAAGGTTGCTTATGTAAGAATAAATTATTACGTGTTCGCTAAAAAAGTCTAATTAATTTCATCTTCTACTCTAGTTAGAGTAATAAACTTTATACTTTTTTTCTCATTTTGTGCGCATTCATGGCGGCTATGACGTTGCGCATTTCCGCAACTGTTTCAACTACAGAGTTAATCTGCACAGTCTCCTTTAGAAATGTAGTTTAGAAAATTGTAATTGTTAATATTTTATAGAATAAATTGATCTAGTGAAAGGCAAGTTAATGTAAACCCATCAACTGAATCTGAGCTGCTGGCACGTTAAAGAAGCGAATAATCTCATATCGGGAAAATTATTTCTTTGTTTTTCGTTTATAGCTGCTTATTAATAATCGCTTCATTCTGTGGTATACTTGAAACTGTGTTAATGGCTGTAGTAGTTTCGGGGAGGCTATTTAATTGCAAGAAGAATTGGCCCTCTGTGTCTGTCCGGCCGTGTAAAAACATCTCTGAATGAATCTAGTTCCCAAGATAAATCCCAGAAGAGTTTTTGTTTTTTTTTTTTAATAAAAATTTTTTTTATACTAGAAATCTTGGCTATTTCTTTCGCTCTGGTTCAAGTCAGTCGTGTGTGCAGGGAGCCAGACCGCTATCAATTTATTACAAATATAGATTATTTTGTCTGCTTTAGTAAGATTCTGTAGAAAACTGTTATATCTATAATATTTAAGCCTGCATGCTCTATCTATCTATCTATCTATCTATCTATCTATCTATCTATCTATCTATCTATCTATCTATCTATCTATCTATCTATCTATCTATCTATCTATCTATCCATCCATCCATCTATCTATGATAGTATTTGGTTTAGACAGTGTCCTTTTCTTTTCTGATTATCTGTGGTGGCCTTTACAGAATAAATATGTTTTACGCAATGACAGGTTTATTCTGCGTAAGCATCATTAATACTTGTGAGGTTCCACTTGTTTAAAATAACATTTATTTTACAGCGTATTCATACATTGTGACAGCACAGCGTGTAACATTTGAAGAGGAACTGACTTAATCCAAACACTTTGCCACAAAATATTTGCGCTGACTAATGGATAAATGAAAAGTCAAATATAGCATAGCATTTCATATTACCAAATGCAATATATAATACAGGCAGTTGGAAACAAACTAAAAGGTGAGATAACTGAAACAATACATAAGGAAGAAAAAAAAACATGAATGGCATTTACATGTTGTAGTTCAACTTTTACAGCAGGAAATTGGGTTAAGCTACATGTTTTAATAACTTATTTGACTCGGTTCAATATCCTGTGTGTGTGAAAAAAAATCACTTCAGCTGTAAAATTTGATAGGCTTTAAAAAGTCATAACCCTCTGATAAATAATTCCTTCGCAGTTCGTACAGGCTCCACTTAAAAATCTGCAATAAAAGCATGTAGCGGTGTAGTTTTTGTTTTTGTGTATCAGTTCAATTTTTACTTTTCCAGCTTGATCGTAATTTATTTTTGCAATCTATAAATACAATGTGACGGTTTCCCGTCAAACATGGGGAGTGCCATTCAAACTTTTGTGGTCTAACATATAAAATTATTTTTGAAAGTTGCACATATTTGTGTGTGGGTGTGTGTGTGTGTGTGTGTGTGTGTGTGTGTGTGTGTGTGTGTGTGTGTGTGTGTGTGTGTGTGTGTGTGTGTGTGTGTGTGTGTGTGTGTTTTAATCCCTCTCAGACCATTTGACTACAAGCCAGATAATCCTATTATGTACAGCAGCCCGTAGCCAGAACACATCACAGATTTTCAACACTTGTGGCTACAAATACAATGGAATGTGTCTCTATGATCAGTCCACCAGCTTCACTGTTTCTCCGGTGTGTTGTTGACCAAAGGCCCATACAGACCGCTGGCATAGCCTTGCTCCTTGTGCAGCATTGTCCTGTCCCTTATCAGATCGCTAAATGCATAGTCCATTGGAGGTCTGAAGCCCAAAGTGGGCATGAGCCCGGTGGTGGAGTAGGGTGTCATGAAAGCCAGACCCCGGCTGTGCGCCGAGTAGGCCAGCCGCAGCGGGTTGAGTCCCAAGTGTGTGCCCAGAGGGTAGGTGCTGGGGTCTGCGCCGAAGTGCGGTGCGTTTGGCTGCAGAGGAGAAAACGCAGAGCGGTTACTCAGCGTCATAGCTCCGGGGAGCATGGGCCTGGTCGGGGCGGTTGTGGTTGCCGTTGTCGGCGGAGGCTGCTGTGCATTTTGGAGCATCCTCTCTGCCGTCCACGTTTCGTCTGGCCCGGCCTTGTTGGGGCCCTGAGCGCCGCTGTTGTTGAGGATCTGCTCGATGGCCTGCACCACATCTTTACCGCAGCCCTGCAGAACGAGCTCCAGGACGCTTCGCTTGTGGCTGGGAAACACTCGGGTCAGAATGTCGATGGCGTTCATGTGCCGCGAAGCCGCAGAGGAAGGGGAGGGCTCCTGCTCGTCTTTGTCGGTCTCAGAACCTGAATCCGAGCCAAGAGAGCTGACGGACCCAGGGGTTTCCTCTCCGTCTTTTAAAGGTTTGGATACCGGTGAGCTGATGAAAGACTCGCTGTCTCCGTTCTCTGAACCAGAGCCTCCGTGCCGGCCGTCAGGGGATGAGATGCCGGGGGCTGAATCACTTTCGGTGGAAGCCGGTTTCCCAACAGACTGCTGAGGGGTTGCGGACCCGGAGAGCTGGCTTTTAGGAAACAGCTCATACTTCTGGATACTTGAATCTGCTGACAAAACCATTACAGTGTGTAAGATTTGAGACTCCGCCTGCTAACGCATGAATAGGTCAACAAAAGTTTATCATCACACAGTCATAATCAGTAAAGTCATCACATTAATAAAAATGTAGTTAGGCAATAAACAGTACTCAAAATATACATTTAAAGAGCAGTTTTAACACGTGAACGAAACACAAATATCAAAATGTAAAATAACCAGTGCCACAAAAACCCTCTACAGTCAGCATCGGAAAGACACTATCAGGTGGGTAAAATTCAATATTTAAGGATTGACAGCTAATTAGGCCTAAATTATTCTTACAACCCACACTGCCTTTCGCATAAGTCAGTGGGTTTATAATTGGGTTATTTTGATGATATCGAAAGCCTGTGCGTTTTATACCCTTCTACCTGTTCAAGTGCTCCAAAATCTTTAAATTAATGACGTTTCTCCACTCACCTGAGTTGCTTTCGCTGCTGACAGAGCCAAAAACCTCGTAGTTTGGACGCGGTGGGATGATGCCGTTGGCAGCGGCGATAGCGAGTCCCTCCGCCGTGCCGTACAGCAGCTGCAGCTCCCGGGCTTCGTTCTCTTCTTGAGCCTGCTGCCGCCTCAGCGCCACCTGAGCTGCCATCACTCGCTGCCTCTCCGCGATCAAGGTGCACTTGGCGCACATACAGTCCTTCCAGCGGCAGTAGCGCTTGTGGCCCTTCAGTGCGGAGACTACACCGTGGTTTCTGCAGCGGGCACACTTCGGAGTGCGCGGGTACTTGTCCGCGGCCCGCAGGAGGAGAGGGGGGCCGCGCAGCAGGTTACCAGCCATGGACACCGGGATGGAGGCTGCTGCGGCCGCTGCCGCGGCTCCTGGGTGGACTTGTGAGGCGGAGGAGGCTGTGGGGTGTTCCGGTCTCAGATCCATACCCGTGTTCGTCACCAGTATAATTAACGTTTTAACAAGAAATCGGCGATATGTGAACGATCTGTATAAGTTAAACTAAAGTCGAACTGATCTGATGCCCGGTGGTTTTTAGCATCTCTGAACAGCAGGTGAAGTCAATAATTTCTGCTGTCAGACTAAACAAAAGAAAAAAATTAACAAAAAGAAAAAATAAAATCAGTGATCAGAAGTCTGGGAGAAACTGTCCAAATGTTCTATATCGAAAAAGCAAAAATATGACTGTGCAGTCAACTTTAAATCCGAAAAGAGTCTGAGCCGAGAGGAACGATCATTCCTCCTCGACAGAAAGTTAAAACTGTCCAGGAGGAGCTGAGGTTGTTACTCGCCGAAGCCTGAGACACTAACTTCCTCCAGAGATTGTCAGTGGATACAGATCCCTCTCTCCTCTCTCTATTGTTGCTCCTACGTTTTCATTAGACAAATTTGACAACAATGTGGCGTCTGTCATTGGCCAAAGGGGGAAGGAGCAATCTGATTGGCTTGCCTCTTTTTTCAACTGTGTCTACCTGAGTTCTTTTTCCAAATATCAAGTGTTAAGAATCTGAAGGGAGTTCCCGGAAAGCTCAAATCGATGCAGTGTATTACCCAAGAAAAAAAAAAGAAGAAGAAGAAGAATTTCATAGATTTAAAACAATAGCCCGTGTAATTCCATTTGTTGGGGTAAACCAGCCTTATCGTAGCACGGTTCGCTGCCAAAACAGGACCCTTAGAAATTAAAAACCCTTAAACGAGGGACAATTTTCATCCATTCCAAGAAATTTCTGTATATTTCTGATAAAAAAATTTTTTTTAAAAACTCTATCCTTTGGCAACATGAGTTGTTAGGATACTCCTGCAATAACATCTAATCACAGAATATTTTTAAGACTTAAAATTACCCAAATAAAAGATGATGCGTGACTGTAATCTCATCTGTAAAGGTAAGTATAATTTATTTTATTGGTTCAAGAAGAGGCTAGATTTTTTTTTTCTTTCAAGGAAAAAAGTATTTGCGTAATATAGCTGCTACAGAAAGTGGAAGAAGCTATCGATACTGCTAAACGTGCGGGTGACCCGGCAGGAAAACCAGAGCGTTTAACCGCGTTCATATTAATGTCGCCTTTACACTAACCCTGTAACGAAAAACGAATAAGATCCGCTTAAAAGAAAAAAAAATGCACAGAGGCTGCACAACCTTTCGTTTCATAAACATAGTACAGACTAAATTAATATTATGTTCTCTGGAAAATTAAACACGTGTCAGACCAGATTTCGTCTGAATTTCGTTTGCGCAATTTTGTCCTCATCAATTTAACTTTGAAATGTTAACTTGAATTATTGGCTTTATAGTTGGTGTTGCTCTTTTGGACACGTTTTGAGAAATGTTAAAAATAATAACAATAATAATAGTGGTTGCTCTTTATTCGGTTTCTCAGTTTCGTTCGCTCTGATTTTGTCCACATGATTTTTTTTTCATTTATTTCAGTAGTTAAAAATATTTAGAAAATATTTAGTTTTTTTTTTTTAATTGTTGCGAAAGCATTTCGATTGGTAATTAAAAATGTAAATAATTTCTGTTGGAGTAACGGGCAACATTTTTAACATTAGTTTATCGTTCATTTACTTGAAGCTCAGCAAGTTTCCAAAATTAGTTTCTACCTCAATAGACATAAGAAGAAGAAGAATGAATTTGATAATGGCAGTATTATTAATAACCTGTATTTATAACGCTTGGTAACTTCATGTGCCACTGAAGACAGAAGAGCAGATATCCATTTTAATTCTTTGCTTTTTCTGTAAACGAGGGAAAAAAATAAAACGGGATTAACAAATTATTTCCGCCCCTGTCTGTGTCCTCCGTAAAATAAAAAAGCGCCTTCCTTTGGGTTCTGCTTTGTCCTCCTGTTACCCTCCATCACCTGAAAAACGATCTCGCTCTAATGCTTCCTGAGATTTAAGAAGTCCACAACGCACAGAGCTACAAAAAGGGCATCGCGCGCAAGCCACCTGCTCCCCCACCTTTTTAATCACTCAGGAGATGATTCGTGCAGCTACTGGAATTCAGATTTAAAAAGTTATTGCTTGATGTTCTTTTTTTTTCTCTCTCTTTCATCCACAATTACCTGCACCTTAGAGGATGACAACAATCTTAGTGATCGACAACAACATCTTTAGCTGAAAGAAATGTGCAGCAGCGAGTGTGTGCAGCCCTGCCTCTCTCCCCTCCCAGGCTCATTGTTTACTTTCTGAATCACTGTAAGCAAATGCCATCTGTTTCCCTCGCCGCTGTCATCTGCACCTTAATTACCTAGCCAACAGGCTAATAGAGACGATATTAAAACTACATCTTTTTGACATTCAAAGTAATTATCTGCATGGGCGACGATCTTCCTCGGATGAAAACTGCCCGTCCTCCACGCAAGTGATAGTTGCAAACAACGGAAAGGGGCCCGACGCTCACGGGAGAGATTATGGGCCTACAGTCTCACCTCAGGGCGGCTGATTTAAAGTAGAACAGCCTGCGCTGCTGAGGTCAAACAAACAGGAAAGTTTCCATCAGCTCTTCTTATTACGAGCAATTTTCACTCTTAATAACAGTAAAAATTAAGTGACAATTACTTGGACTTGACACGTGTTTACTGGGCTATTTTATATAGTATCTCTGCTGTTATAATATTAACGCGAGACTATTAATTGCGTCATAACCGCCTGTGGTTGAGTAGTCGCCGATTTCTTGTACACGTCAAGTTTAGTTAAGTTCAATTTTGAAAACATATACATTATGATAGGGATTAAGTTCACCAGTCTTCCTCCTGGTCCAATTAAAAAGCACCCCCCCCCCCCTCCTCCCGCGCAATTAAAAGTGACTGTGGGCACTTAAAAAAAAATCCAACATTCTTTTAACCACTTCATTAGGCCTGTGCATCAAAAAATGTGCGATGCTTTCATTTCTTTCAGGAAGGCTACAGATGAGTGGGTTTTTAACACCCTTTTAAGATCACAACAAAGGCCATGCTTGACCCAACATATGTAGCAGCATGTTTCCGCTGCCCCTGCACCCCGGTGCGGCTTTCTAGCGGCCTCTCCCACTGCCGCTGCCCCGCCTGCAGCCCGGCTGGGCCCGGATCCCCTCCCGTGCTCTCCCGCTGCAGCAGACGGCTCTGTCACACAGAGGCAGAGGTTAGAGTAGCAGTTAGACAAGGGGCCGCGGAGAAAAGAAACGCACGGGGTTTTTCAACTGAAGTATTTACACGCTTGACGGGCACGCCGAGTGGGACTCCGGGCTTAGAGACAAGAGGTTGTTAACCTGCCACTTCACACCAGTTCTGCTGCGCCGGGGAAATAGATCGAGATAAATGCATTCCCTTAAAGGCAAAGTCAGCGGAGCAGTGAAGATTGGAGACCCACAGAGCATAACGCTGTGGACGTTTATGACCACTGTATGCTCCTGTACACGCACACCAGGCAAATTCATTATATGAAACTCGATAATGATGATTTCTAGGACACATATTTGCAAAAATACAGTTTATTTCTCACTAATTTATTTATCATTTTCTACATAAGAAAGAAATACCTTCACAAGATAACTAAAATTAGCCACATCTATAGTCTTTTGGATCGCATAAAAATTGAAATTGGCTATATTCATGGTTTAGAAAGGAAAAAAATAGAAAGAAAGGCTCCGCACTCAGAGATAAGTGCCAATCATTCGTTCTTGTAAGCAGCGTTTTATTTATGTTTTCGGCTGGGATTAATATGCAAAACGTAACCTACAGTAAAGCAATGCTGGAGAGCAAACTGTGAAGACAGTCTACTGTATATAGGAAACAAACAAAGCAACAAAAGTGACACAGGTTACTCGCAACATCGAGCCTTGCAAAAGTCAAACATATAGGCTAAATTTGCGCAGGCCTGGCTGGATGAGGCCAGACGGTGAAGAGGCACTTGAGCTAAAGAGGCTGACAGAGGTCTGTCAAGCATCACTCTTCACCCGCTAGAATAACACTTATTTGTAAATGGGGGATAACCCTGCCATGGCGTATGAATATTTCAAAGATTTGAAGGGTCTCTCCCTGCCAAAGCTGTTGGCCACCACTCAGGCAATCTCTCTCTCTCTCTCTCTCTCTCTCGCACACACACACACACACACACACACACACACACACACAATACGTTTTTCTGCCCCCGAGGTAGGTTGGCAGGGATTATCTTTGTATAATGAATGGGCTACAAGTATTCATCAACACGGCGAGATTATTGGGCTCTCTCGCTCTCCATTTTGCACAGTCTATAGTCGCATATAACTCCAGCGTGTGTGTGCGTGTGTGTGTGTGTGCGAGAGAGAGAGAGAGAGAGACAGAAAAGGAGAGAGACGGACCTACACACTGCAGCCAATTAAAATGCACTCTCCCCTGCTCTATCCCTCCACATCTGCCTCCTTTTCTCCACCAACGAATGGCGCAGAAAAGAAGGAAGCTCATGAATAGGCGCTCATTGAGATCACAGATGGAGTATGGCTTTCTTTTTGCTAGAAATTTGAGAAACACCATTGTCCCCAATCAAAACTCAATGTGTTCGCCTACAATGGTGTCGGCTTTGAGCTCCGCCGCTTCAATTGGCCTTGTTTTTTAAACTTGAAGTGTTCAGCACAAAGACTTGGCCCTCCTAGATGTCACCGTCGCTTCGCTTCAGTGTGTGAGAGTGTGTGTCTATGTGCGCCCAGAGAGAGAGAAAACACAATTAATATGAAGCTGTAATTACTCCCCTTCACGCCACTGCACCCATTCAGGACCCCACTGGCCCATTTATTGCTTTATCCCATGTGGCTGATAATCCGAATACCACAGGTTTTTATAAGGCCTCTATGGTGTTTTGAGGAGACAGATCTGGAGGTATGAGTGAGGAACACAGTGCACAGTAAGTACACTGAGGAACAAGCGCACAGCAGTAGCTGAGCGATGCAGCGATGGCACCTTTTTTTTTTTTTTTTCTTTTTTTTTTTTTTAGGCAAAGAAAGTTAACGCACCAATTCAACAATTAATTATTAAAATATTTATTTTATTGGCGGAACATTATCGAAGTCTGACTGATCGCAGCTGTGCGGGAATTCAGTGCAAATTCACCAATTAGTTATTACCAATTAGTTAGTTAAGAGATAGACGCTTTTATTAATACATGCATTTATATTAAATCGCATCGATATTTACAAGATACATATACACATTTTCACATTCAGGTATAAAAATATGTAACGATTAATAACAAAAAAAAAAAAGAAATGGGTCGAATATATTTCATTGATTTTAAAAATTTTTTTAGGATAATAAAAAATAAATAAATCTTTTAAAATATTGTAAAAGGACGTCGTCATTTGCTTTTTTGTGGTTGTAGAACTGCTTGAGCCACATTTAAAGTGTTTAATTAGACCGGGTGCCACAGCAGAGACGCAGTGCAGAGAGCGCCCCCTGCTACAGTCAGCTCAGCAGTGGACGCGGCTGCTGTACTTGGATTTTTAGAATGAAAATAAATAAATAAATAAAAGGAAGAATAAACATATAATTTTTTGATTTTTTTTGTTTTTTTTTTGTAGTGAATTCATTCAACAGCCTAGCAATATAACGAAATTACCAACACTACTAAAAATTATCAATAGGCTACAATTCTGCACTGCAATAAACTCTGAGGAATATTTCCTCTAGGACTGCGTATGAAGAAGGGCGCCTGATGCTTTAAATGTAAAATAAATTGTCATTATTTCCACCTCGTTTTACAGTTTTTTTTTCTCTCGTCCTCTCCTTCATCTTCACCATCCTGTTTGTATAAAAAGGGTTAGATAAGATTTTCCGAGGTAAATCGAAACTCTTCATGAATTATAATTAATTTATAACCTATTATGAAAGATAATAAAACCAGTTAGTGATTCATTTGGGATTGTTTCAGGGCCTGTACATGTGCATAAAAATGTGATATGTGGGGTGAAAAAGGGTTCATAAAAATAAAAATGAAAAAAATACAGAATGGAGTTGTGGTGGAAAACATATATAGAAACACTGATAGACAGCACGGGAATTTAATTGTCTGTCAGTAAATAAAACCTTATATTATTTTAATAACGGCTAATTTCTCTTATTTCAAGATATTAAACCAATAAAACTGGATAAACTTTATTGACTTAGAGCTTGTGTCAAACTGACAAGGTGGCATCTGCAGCTCTGCTCAAACTAACACCTATGCAGTGGGCTGCAGACTAAAAATAAAATGTACCATGCAAGCACGCTGAAGCTACACTTAAATCAATTTAAATATAATCTTTTTTTTTTTTTTCCTGTTTTGCTCTACATCAGATTATCTGGAATTTGACACAGAAAAAAAGACAGATCTGTGTCCACACATTCAGATTTTTTTTTTTTCAAGAGCAATTCAAAGCATTATGTTTTTAAATCAGACTGGTTACATTTCTACAAAATGTTTTTGTTTAATCAAGATCAAAACTACTGTCTTTACACGTCCACTGCGTCATTTTCAAACAGAACTGCAAAGAGAGGGAGACAGCGAGGGAGAGATGACCCTCCTTTTGTACCCACCCAACAGTTTAAGCTGCATAGATTCTGTTTCTTTGGGCAGGGCCCGCGACTCTGAGAAAGTAAACTCAGGGTGACCTTCCAGGTTAGGCCAGTCTGGGATGTGGGCAAAGATCCTGTGATTCAAGGAGCTGCCATGCTCTGAGATCTCATTGGGTCCTACTTCAAAAGGAGGGAGGAGGGATCACTTGTGTCAGGAATTTTGTTCCCTCGCCAGTGGGCTGCATTCTTGACCCTAAAGGAGCTGGTTAAACATCATGGACGCTTTCCTCTTTTGTGGTCAGAGAATCAGGACAGAAACCTGATGTTGCCACCACTGATTCTGTGGCGGGGTAGGAAAGCAGCGTAAGCTCATTACCACACTGACACTTTCTTGTCCCTCTGGTGTCAGATTTAAGGGGTGCTGCTTAGACAGACACTGATTAAGACATCCAGCCAAATCTGGGCTAAAATGTACCAAAAAAAAAAAAAGTGTGCTGTGTCTCAGGGCAGCAATGAATAAGTACTTTCATGACTGATTATTTCAACAAATGTTTTCTCCTCTAATTAAGTCTGTCAAATGCTTTAAAAAAAAAGAACAAAAATACAATTTAGGGTGTCTTCAAAATCATCTGAAACCTAGAGCTATTCAGCTTACTGTTACATGACAAAGATCACATTTGAGAAGCTGAACCAAAGGAAAATCTGACATTTTTGCTTGAAAAACAGAGAAAATTTGGTTATTGATAGAGTTGATTTGTTTTCAAAATGATAAATTAGTTGATATTGTGGCTCTGTGGAGTCTAAAGGGTGCCTGGATGATATTTTCTGAGAGAGTATTGAAGAACGTTTTAGCACTCGAGTCTCTTTAACCCTTACATATATGTAAGGGTTAAATACCGTTTAGGCCAAATTGAACCCATTTTGTTCTCCAGCAGCAGCAAAGCTGCCCTAAATTTCATTCTTTTAGCCTGAAATTTGATAACCTTTCCTAGCATGCCCCAAAATACACAAAAATGTAAATATTTTAAAGTTTTATACTTTTGTGTCTTGAAAGTGAAACAGTACATGCCACATCTATGTGTACTTTTTATGGTGGTGACGGAGGTCTTGGAGAACCTTAATACTACCATGAGAACTGTCTGTGTTCCCGCTACATTAACCCAGGTTCTTGCAGAGACAAACACCTGCTAGTCTTTGACGGATCATGGAGGAATGGCCAAACAGTGAAATAGTAAAATATCATAGGATTGATTATATATGGTGCATATGAGAAACAGAGGTCAGAGGAGAGATGGTGCCTTGACACAGCAGAGGTTTCTCTACAAAAATTATGGTTGCAAAACCTAAAAAAAAAAATACTCTCCCCACTCCCTGAAACATTAATTAAGGATTAATCATCCTTTTAGTAATGTCAGACAGGCTATTTATACATTCTAAATAAATCTTCTTCTTTTGGCTGCTTCCTTTAGGGGTCGCTACAGCAGATCATCTGCCTCCATCTCACCCTCCTCTGTCACACCAACCCTCTGCATGTCCTCCTTCACTACACACTGAATTTTCTCTGTGGTCGTCCTCTTTTCCTCCACCTGGCAGCTCCACATTTGTCTAATATATCCACTATCCCTCTTCTGCATATGTGCAAACCATCTCAGCCTTGCTTCTCAACCTGAGCTGTCCCTCTGATGTACTCATTTCTAATCTTGTCCATTCTGGACACTCCCAATGAAAATCTTAACATCCTCAGCTCTGCCACCTCCAGCTTGACCTCCTGTTTTTTTTTTTTTTTTAATGATTATTATTATAAACAGATCTGTTGTTCAAAATTTGTTGTAGACTTATTACGAGGGAATTCTTGGCTCAGGTAGGTTAAATTGACCTGAATGTATGACATATGAATGGTATGTAAGGATTAAAAGTGAGATACAGGGCTTTAAATAAATAAGCCGTATCCAGTATTGATTTCCTATAATGAAGGGACTCCTATCTTTCCAAAACTACAAGTCAATAAAGGCCTAATTTATCTCATTAGAATAATACAACTGTTGACAAACCCTGTTATATAACTGTCCCCACCACTACCACCACCAGCACCACACACACACACACACACCCACTTAAACCTGATGACTTTTGCTCGTTCAACAGAAATAACTGACAAGTTTGGTCAGGTATGAGAGAGGAATATCATTAGGTGTTATTGGCATTTCCGACCCTATCACCATCATGAGCTGCAGCGGTACAAATGAACATGTTTGTGCACATTACATTCAAAAAGCTGCACGATAGAAACTGTAATCTCACAGTTGAGAGGAGCTGCACTATGTGCGCCGCTCTCTGAGGAAGAGGTACTCTGACAGAAGAGCAGAGGTGCACCTGTCTCTTTCATAAACACGCTCAGCTTTACGGTCACTGAGCTCCTCACCCTGCCCTGAACTCGCCCTCGCCCCGAGCTGCACATGTCCGTACAGCCGACACACACAGCTCTTCAGCTATCTCACTGATCTATGTACGGCCAAATCTGAGTAATACAAATGTCATCCACAGACATTTAACTTCTACCCTTAGAGCTTCAGCAAAGTTCAGCATTTCCCTTGAAATGAACTCGGCTCTTCGCATTCCTCACATTCAAGGACTCGGTGACTTTCACTTTTAAACTGAAACAGCTCAGCTACAACACATTGTGACAGGACTCGGGTGTGAACTGAAGCCATTGTGCGAGGTTTTGAACACAAGTTTAGGCAGGACGTGGTGTAAGGCCCCCATTAACTGTTAATGAATTAACTGGATAGCTAAAAGTTTTGATATTGATCAGGAAAGCCAAATAGATAATTATTACTTCTGTCTCTCAACATTCACATTCACACAGCCACAAGAGTCAGGGCCACAGCTTTGGATCAGCAAGGTTGGTTTGAAATGGAGGTTGCTGCACTACATTGAGTTCAATGATAAAATGACCGCTAATGTCAATATAAAAACAAGAATTTGCATTTTGCTTACAGGAGTTTTCTCAAAGTCCAACAGAGTCCTTAAATTGACTCAAATCTTCATGTAAGAGAATCAATTTTCCACTCCTGTTTCCCACCTTTAGCAGCAACATTTACTTGGTACTTTTTTCTAACAAGCAGAAAGAAACAGCAAAGGCAGGATGATTTGGCCTGCAGCGTTTCGCTCCCAATCCCGCTTTCAAACCGCCTTCAGCGACAGCTCCTGTTGGGTCAAATCTCTGGAAGTGCGGCTCACTGAGCACATTAGGTCGACTCATTCCTCGCGTGAGAAACAAGACAGCCACAGAGAAGCTAACGAACACACACAGGATGCTTGTGTGATATGTTCACTGTGTGTAACACACCAGCAGCCCAAATTTACCAAAGTAAGAACCGCTTATGCTGCAAGAGATGATTAAATGGTTGTCAGTGACTTTATAAATGACCCCGACACACGTATTTCTCAACAATAAACAGCACAAGATTTAAAGACAGTACCTGCAGTGATAGATAATTGTCTATTTCACCCAAAAGGATTAAGTTGAAGCCTGCAGAAGTTAGACTACCTCCAAATAGCTTGAACAGACTTGGCTTTCTCCCCTTATTTATGACAGATCAATCTAATCCAGCACATAAAGATGATTTAAACTACTCAGTCTAATCCAAGTTTCACTTTGACTTACATAAGACATCACAGCCTTAGGATAATTTTAATATTTTAAACCACTTGCAAAACATTATTTTCATTCTAATAACTTCTTTTGAAATGCAATGCAAGTATCACTAAAGCAGATTCTCGTCCATCCATCCATCTTCTGCTTATCAATACGAGGGTCGTGGAAGGTGCTGGAACCTCTCCTGACTGTAATCGGGCACAATTCTCTTTTGAGCCAAAGAAATAAAAATATATCATCATTAATCTAAGGTTACTATTTGGATCAAATGGTAACTCAAAATTCCAATAATTTCCAGCTCAAAGCCAGTGATCCTGAACACTAATAAAGACCATGTAGAGGAAACATGGGTACAACGTCCTCCTTTCTGCAACTGCAACGCCTTTTAGGACAAACCAAGCACAGGACACGTTCATTTAAATAACATGCAGATTGTGTTTGGCAGGAATTAGAAACATAACCTCCCATGTTTCCCATCAGTGTCCACCGTTGAGTATAAAACAAATGCCAGTGTTATAATCAGCGAAACTCCAATTTAATGCATTTCAGCAATCCTTTAGCCAAGTCTGCTTTAGTCCCGGCTTATTACATATGTGAGAGTATAACCCAAGTCTGAGTGTTTATTCATGAGGGAGCAGCATTTTGCCTGAAGTAGTTTGTTTATGGTGTTTATGACTGATGGGGTTCTTAAACTTTGCCTTCAGTTGACAGAGGAGCCCTGCTACAGATGGAGGGCTAAGCCTATGTGATCTCTCCTCGCTGAAGGCAGGAAATTAGTCGCGGTTTGGCTGATATTACCAGGTGGTGTAAAAGTGAGCATATTAAGAGAAGTATGTAAAAGGCCTGTGAGTGAGTGGCAAAAAAGGATGGATCTAAACTTTGGTATCTGTAAGAAGTGAAGCTGCACAATCAGGATAGAACTGGAAACCCATTCAGGCCATCTCAGTTGTAATCACACGTGATGATTGAGACACAGGATTTACAGTATAACCAATATGGACACTTTATAATTACAAAAGCATATAAAGCCCCTGATTTTTTTCTTGGATTTGCCTGCCCTTATTCGGTAAGCCCCCAGAGGTGTGCCATGACATAGAAATTGACACTGATTGTAATAAACTGCATGATGCCCATAAGAACTGAAGAAAATCGGATCACCAGTTTATACGGTATCCTCTTACACAGAGAAGGAAAATGTGTGTAGGTGTGTGATAAGGTTCAACAGATTTTCAGTTGAGACAAATTGATGTTCATATTCATATATTTTATATAATGTATATCAAACTAAAACTAATACAGCATCAAACTTAAAAAAGATCCAAAAAAACCCAAAAAAAAACAAACAAAAAAAAAAAACTAAAATCAGAGCAGAGCAATCTATTGGCTTGTGGAGCAGTGGATATTAAAACCAGGGAGAACGGAGACTGATGGGGCTGATGTATCATGTCCCATCCCCAAAGTGGACAGCAGACAGAGGGGCTGGAAGGATGGGACAAAGAGGGAATGAAATTGGGCTTTGGGGAAAAGGCTAAGTGGGTAAACACAAGTGGAGATGAGGTGGCCCAGGCTTCGTGGGCAACGTCTCTTTTTGAAGTTTCTTTAATTACATTTTTTAGCCTTTTCTATTTTAATTTCAAACACACACACACAAAAAAAAAACCCCATGTCTTAAAAAAGCAGCCTTGGTGTCTTTAATGAGGAAAACAGAAACAAGTCCTTGTTTTTGTTTTTTTTTTAATTTTTGTTTTTTTTTGTCTAACAAAGATTTGTCTACTCAGTCTCTGAACGCTGTTAATTGTACTGTGTTTGTGTTGTGAGAGAAAACAATGACACAGCAGTTTGGGAACGTGAAGAGTGTGAGAGGAGCTGAGAGAGACAAGTTTGTAGAGGTGAATGTTTGGCTGTGTGCTTGTGATACTGTCTTTGCTCCTCTGTGCAACACGTGTACATCAGGCATTCATGTACGACGACCAGGCCGAGGGCAGAGAAGCTTACTTCAACTTGTGTGTCACTGGGTCTGCATGCCAGTGTGTTTATGTATAATTGAGATGGGTGTGTGTGTGTGTGTGTGTGTGTGTGTGTGTGTAGGCCCAGACTGTGTGTGTGTGGGGGGGGGCCATGCTCGGTGACTAGTGTGCATCCAGCCAGTTCATCAGTCAGTGAGTCGGTCCTCTCAGCGATCAGAGGGCGGGCTCTTACTCTTTAGCCTCCAGGAAGAGCGTCTCCTGTGGAAACAACTTGGCCTCTAACAGGGTCGACCCTGGATCCAGCTGGGTGATCTGAAAAGACAGAAGGGGGGGCAGAGAACAGAGAGAACATCAGACTGAGCAAAGGTTTCATGCAAATACGACAGCTAATGGCAGAAATTTTTGAAAATCCTAACCACAGCCTCTCAGATCCCAAAAGACGATCCTCAGATTGCTTGATTACTTCAACCAACAGCACAAACCCCAAAGATGTTAAATTTATACTGCTTTTTGCTGCAGGAGCTAGCAAAGCTCTCCTGAATGTGGCATTTATTTATTTTTATATTTGCTAGTTTAACTATATTATCAAACTATTTAAAATACCTTCTCAGATTTATCTACACTGGTGTCAGCGTGGCTTCAGTGATTCTCTGAAGTCCCTGTGTGACTGTCTCACCTTACAGCCCCAAGATTCAGCCTGGAGAACAGTGTGGTTTTAGTGCTACATTCATTTAGTGTGTATGGTGTGTATTATTCTAACATCATGTTTTTGAAAAGTCTAAACAGTAACCTGAGCAGTGAGAGATTTGCTTCCCTAAGAGGACCATTAGGTTTGTTTTCTTAAAAAGGTTCCAATCCAGAATAAACCGATGAAGGTTACAGGACAAGAGAGTGTGTTTGTATGTGTGTGTGAGTGTGCGTGAGTGAGTGAGTGCAGGGGGGAAGGTTAGAGGAGAACTGCATGTCTTTTGCATGTGTTCAACTGACTAATTTTAGCTTTAACAGAAACATAACTGACAGTGTAAAAACAAAAAAAAAAATTGCTGAAAACTCTACACAACACAGAGAAGCAACACAGCACCACCCACCACGGAGCTGATTGAGTTAGCTGACATGAAGGGGGGTCTGACCTGTGTTTTTAAAAACAGGACAATCTGACTCTCTCCCTCTGACACCCACCACCCCTGTGGGCCTCTTAGCTTATGTGAGCTAATCACTGGCGGGGTTGTGTTACATCAGGCCAATCTAACACCTGGGCTAAATGGGCGAGGTGGTGTGACACCGAGATGTGTCCAGGGCTTATCTGGTGACTGCTGCATCAGCCCCTCTGATTAGAGATCCTATTCTAAACTCATGGTGGAATAATTAGCCAGCTCCCTGTACCTGCTGTAGAAGGTCAGAGGGCAAGCCGAGCACAGTAAAGGTCGACCTCACAACAAGCAAAGCGATAGATTTAAAACAGACTATTGTAGGGAATGAAATGTGAACTCTAACCATGAACTGAACCATAACTTCACCTGTGCTCACCTTCTGAGCAAATAACAAGTGTATTAGCAGTCTATTATCAGTCTAGATATATAAATACATTTTATTATTTTCAGTTGACACGTTCAAATCTTTGTTAACTACCAATTCTGCAAAACTAAATGGTATTTGAAGCAATTAAAGCACATAAGGTGGACATAGCATTGGACACCATGTCTCCCATCTCCCACGGGTGTTTGGAAATGTCTCACTAGACCTAAAAGGTCTTGGACTCCGTGTCTTTCATCTCCTTAACCTCATTTCCAGGTGTCACTTAGCATCTTGACTTCTCAGTGGGATCCTGCAGGGCCCGGCGCAGGAGGCTGCCACATCAACTTTATGCCCCTCACCCCATCAGCAGCCTCGCAGCACAGAGTGAGATGATAAGAAGAGATTACATGTTTGTTTCCTGTGTGTGTGTGTGTGTGTGTGTGTGTGTGTGTGTGTGTGTTTGCTGCAAGCATATTCCATTCTGACAGTGGGGAAAACGATCAAAAGGGGCTGCTGGATTCCTTTTCCCACCTCAGGAGCAGCGCCTCACAAATGGCTGCCATGCTAATGAACCCGACAGGCTGTTATGACACCACAGCATCAGGTAGGAGTAAATGAGGCTTCGGGGTGGAGCAGGTGCGTGTGAAGACGTTGCGTCTGTGGATTACGTGTGAGTGTGTGCGTGGACGCGTGCGTTCTGAGTAAAATGGGGATGAGAGTTTGTGCTCGCGGTGCACCAGGGAGAGACAACGGGAGGAGAGCAGCATCTGACTCTGAAAAAGAAAGTAGGGAAACAAGATGCCACACTGACACAGGAGACGGGCACCATCGGTGATTGTTTACATTGTTATCCAATTAACAGACCATAAGCATGGAGGCATCTGTCAACAAACAAAGCTGTTGTTTTTCCTCTGCTATGCCTAAGCCATATTCTCTTCTCTTGCGCCTACACAGCCATACATACATACACTCATACATACATACAGTACATAAGACAGACACAATCTAGCTCTCTGATTTGCAGTTTGTTTTTAACCTTGAGTCAATATAATTTTAATCATCCAATTTAGATGAAACCATTCGGGGAAATGAAAGGGGAACTGTCTAATTTAAAATATAAAATTTTTTTCCAAAGATTTCCATCTGACTAAATAGCAATTTAGAAAAATTACAAATGGAACTAATTAACAAACGTCAAAAAGATTTCCCAGTTGTTAATTAAAAATACAGAAATTAACACAATAAAAACTAAAATAAGCTGTGTTTGTCCAGAAGCTAAATCTAAAGAGGAAATATAATAACTGGAGATCCTCGCATTAAAAAGCCTTCATTTAAAACTGGATCTGAACAAAAAGACAGATGGTGCTTTTCTGCAATCTTTGCTATTTTATCTCCCGTTCCTTATGAAAAATGATATGACATAAAATAATCAGCAAAGATGAAGCCCTTTTTATTGTCATTATCAAAAAGCAAATTTCAACACAGTTAAAAAAATAATTAGCACTTAATGTGAAGTTTTAAATAAATAGCACAATTGTAAGTCACTTAATTTAAATGAATAAAACACACTGATAACAGCGGAGGCGCACTAAGCAACGCTCAGCCGTGAAAGAAAAGAAAGGGAAAATAAACACAGGCCCTCAAGATGTCCGTTTCCAACATAATCAAACGTGCAGCTGAAATAACGCATTTTTAATGAAGCCATTACAGGCCCTGCTATGTTAATTAAAACCAAATAACTTGTCTGTTTTAAACTAGTGTTGTCAAGTGTTTATTTGGCCAATTACAAAAGCAGTGGGAGATCATTATCTGCTGCCAGGAGCGCTGACAGCACGTAGTGCTGGGGCGTGAACAGAAAAGAACAGACCAGAATACGGCACTTCAAAGGACAAACGCACCGCACAGACTGCAGAGGGGGGAGGACAGAAGGAGAGGGGGGGTACTGAAAAATGGGCTGTTGGGAAGAAGAGAAAATCAAAGCAAGAAAAGTGAGAAAATTAAAGACAAGTCTACAGTGCTTAAAAATATAGACAGGTGACAAATTAAAGGAAAAAAAACAACATAAAGTCTCTTAGCAAAGTGTCACCAGAAAAGCTCCAGTGTGCCTTTGCATTGATTCTCCACATCTGTGGAAGTCAGTGGACAGCACTGTCTAACATCTCGCTCCAAAATTGTGTTCAGGGTCAGGTGTGAGATTTGGTGACTGCATAGGCTGCAGGATATTACTGAGCATTTTCATCACGGGAGATAACTGCCATCAGAATAATGTTTCATCACCGAGACGATCGCTGAGAACAAACTCGTATGAGTTTGAGGAGGCGCTTTCCTCTAAGGGGATAAGCCACACAAGCAAAACAGAACTAACAGTGCACAACTGGAGCCCCAGATCCCATTGGTGTGGGGTTAACGGCTTCATTTTTTATTCCCTTTAATTTGCCACTCGTCTGTATTTTTAAAGGTGTATTTTAGGTTATCTTAAGAATTTAAAAAAATTAAAAAAAAAAAGAGGAGATTTGGGTAAAAAAGTAGGGTGGCAGAGGACCAAAATTAAAAATACAAAAGACTGAGCAGGATTGAGGGAGGTGTACAGACAGGAGGTGAAGGAAAGAGGAGGGAAAAGAGAGACAGAGGGAGGGAAAGCTAAAAGGAAGAGTAGGAGGAGAAGGTTACGGTAAAGAGGGGGCTGAGATCCCCGGGGGGAAACTCAGCTTTAATGCTAGAGGCTCCCTGTAGAAATTTTTAAAGGCATCTAATATTTTTTAGATTTGTTCCTGACTTGAAAAAAATCGCAACCTGTGAAGCGATCATCTTCTCCCCAAAAGATTAACTACCTGCCCTGAAAGTCTCATTCTACGTTCAAGTTTCCACACTGCGCTTGTATAAACCGCATACTGGAAAATAAGTGACCACCCAACTAAACGATGTGATCTTACAGAATCACACTCGTACGTCCAGAACTTTGCAAACTTTTTAGGAACTTAAACTCAACTGTGGGCGCTTAATTATTTATTTATTTAAATAGCACAAATTCTTCAGGTACACGTTCCCACAGTAACTTTGAGAACTCGCCACAGCCCTCCTGCAGCTTTTGGCTGCCTCACTTTCTTCTGTCTCTTCATTTAATCCCAGACTGAGTTGATGAATTTGAGATCAGGACTGTTTGGGGGTGGGGGGGGGGGCGGTTACATCTGTTGCAGCATAAGCGAAATGTTTCTGAAACCAATCTGATGCCTCGGTCAGGAGGAATTTGTAGAGATTGGAGCGCACTCGGTTCCACGCTTCGTATTTGTGTTCAAAGATGAAGGAAAGTGCCACGCAGCAATATGAACCTGTGTTGTGTGTTATATGGAGAGAAAAAAAAAAAATTCAAAGAACAACTTTGCATTGAAACTGCTTTCAAAATAAACTGCCACTCAACTTCCTGTGAGTCTTCCTACGACTTGTTCAGATAGGAGGACAAGAAAAACAAAACACACCAGTATAACAGATGTAAAACCTATTACAGCACAGAGGAGAGCTTCTTCTGTGCCACTGTTTATTTTTACTGCATCTCAGGTTTTGTCTAAGAATCATTCAGGCAAATTCACTGACGGAGCTGGAAGAAGGATTAGCAGAAGGTGAAACAGAGTACAGTATCACAATGCGAAAACTAATACACTGGTTTGACAGTGTTTTGGTATCCATGAGCAGCCAGGCAGGACGAGCCTATTGCAAATTATTATAACGGCAGCCTAAACATATTCACCGCATGCTGAAGGAAGACCTCAGGCCTTTCAGCAGAGGTTTGTGCTCAACAAGTATCAAAGAAAATGAGGAAATTCTTGAATGAAAAGCTGAAAACTGAAACACTAAAAGCCCCCCTCCTCTTCCTCAAACTCGCTGACAGTCATAGAAACAGAAAGGGTTAGTTCCCTGAGCACGGCTAAGCCTAGTACAAATGATGCCAGTGTAAGGCCTGCTGTAGTGCTGAAGAGATAAGCCACTGATACCAAATGTTGAGGATGAGACTGAGTCCAAAAAGTGGAGACTAATAGACATTTACTGGCTAAGCCACTGGAAGGTGGCAAAAAGCGTGATTCACACATATCTGAACCTCCATGCGACTGCAGATGAAGTTTACAAATGGGAAGCCCGTATTAGCAGATTTACTCATTCACAACACTGTTCTTTCTCCTGGTCAACAATGTTGCGCTTATGGCCAAAAACACTACATCCAGCTTTGCTTAATTTTCTAAAGATGGATTGAGTAGATCCACTAATTTGTGCTGCAGCTGAATGAGTGGAAGTGACATAAAGCAGACTGACGAGGAGGGTAATAGCAAAAGAAAGAGTGACACTGCACAAAGCTGCTGAAAACTAAAAAAAAAGGGAGGGGAAAAAAAAAAAAAGGTTTCAACAGTTGTGCAGTATTACAAATGCAATAGTGGTCTATCCTCTATCCTCTGATCCTGGCAAAGCAACAGTGAGAGCGTCTGGACGGGATGGAGGCTTTCTATGCTCTCTCTCATTTAATTACAACACAGAGCTGCAGGATTAGACAGGGGCCTGTGTTCACAGCCTCATACTGGCACTACCACTGAGCCACTTCTCTCCTCTCTTTCTCCAAATCTCTTGCGTTTCTGTTTTCTGGAATAATCTCCCATCTTCTTCTTTTTAATATCTTCTCCACTTGTCTTCTCTATCCTTTTCTCTTTCAGACTGTTTCTCTGATTAAATCTTTTCTTTGTTCAAGCTTTTGTCTTCTCTGTTCTCTTTTCGACTAGTTCTGCAGTCACCATCCTCCTCTCGCTTCTCTCCCCCTCTAATCCTCCCATCCTGTTTTTGCCGGAATTTCATCTGCGATGCAGACACATCTTTATCTCTGTCTCAAACACATGTTTACTCTTGATTATAAAGAGACAACTGTGAATCCTTTAAGTGACAAAGTTGTGAGCGGGGCATGTGTTTGCTTGAAAATATTTGTGCATGTGTTGAAGTGTGTGATTGTGATGAAATGGAGAGTGTGAGCTACGCGTTAATGTGTGTGTTACTTTGAGGTGTTTGTGCCCTGGCGGTCTCTACAGACTATGATGGCACACTGCCTGGGCAAGCCTTCACACACACACACACACACACACACACACACACACACACACACACACACACACACACACACACACACACACCTCTATACAATCACCACCCCTCCACATGCACTCCACTCTTGATTAATGGAAATCCCATTTTTGTTTCCAGCAGCAGGGCTAATTAAACTGGTAGTTAAAACAGTGCTCATTAACTCGCTACCACAGAGCGTAGCGACCAAGTCCTCAAATGGCTGGTTGTAGATAGCTGAGTGATGCAGAAGAGCCATAGAGAATACTACTCTTAGTGCTGACAACTGTATCCTAACACAGTCATAGTGTACTGTATTCACAGTGGACTGATACTAATTAATATTCACTGAATAATACGTGCGCGCAGGTGGACGGATAAACAGTCGGCTTAACTTTCCCCATCACAGGTGCGAGTAAACAAAGGCACTGACGCGGGGCTACTGCTGCAGCACACAAGCAGTAAAATAAATATAAAGCAATTATGAAAAAAGAAGCAAGAATAAGTAAACAAAATCACCAAACAATGACAACAGATTATCTGAACTATTGTCCCTGCTGCTCTCCATTCACAGCTGGTGCCTGAGGTTAGGCTGAGGCCTAAATGAAAAGGCTAATTAGCAGAGGTGTTTGCTGTGATTGAGAACACTTCATCTGGAGCTATCAAATTCATTCTTCAGCATGACAAAGAGACCAAATGTACAGCGACAAAGAACTGTGGTTGTAAGAAAGACCTCAGTTTTAACATTATCAACACAAACTTGTACTACTTGAAGACGACAATGAGATGAGGTTTTTTTTTTTTGGAAAGCATCCTCACTTTCCAGTCAGAAAATTTTTGGACATGCGGCTTTGATGTGTAAGAGCGCGGGTAAAACCACTCACATTTCTTCGAGGGAAGGTGGTGAGAAGCTTGAATTCTTCAAAGGGGTATCCCTTGGAGGCCACAAAGTCAAAGAGAACCTGAAGCTTACAGCTGCCCAGGAAACGCCTTTCCAGAAACTCGCCGCTTGGCGTGCGGATTCTCAGCTTGCTGATTTGCTCTCCTGACTCTTCCTCAGGCTCTGGAGGCAGGGCCTGCTCCAATGATAAGCGGATTGCCTGAAACAAGAAAATCCAGTGTTTTGTTAATTAAATACATTAATGATTTTGGAGACAGTATGCACTGAAAACACACATTTGCATACAGGTGTTGGTGAGGTGCAGCAGTCAACTACAAGCATTTTTTAAAAGCCTATTTGCCTTCCTTTTATTTAGACAGCAAAGTCAGCATGATTATTCCTGCGATTTCACTGAAAATCAGCATTTCTTTCTGCCTGTGTTTACAGTGAACTTAAACCAAAGTATCAACAGTAACATTGGCAGTGACAGAGATGACGACACGCTCTCCAAGCATATATGAAAAGCAAGCCAAGAAGTTGCTCCCAGAGTCTTATTGCAGTACTATTATTTCACATTAATTAAACAATCTTCTCTTCCTAAGAATGTTATTAAATTAGTTGCCCTGTGTCTCACCCTGTTCCCTAAAGCCTGTTGTAGCTCAGAAGGTTGCCAAGTAGTATATCAGTATGTTAAGAACAGCCAAGTGCTTCATTCTTTCACGCTGCCTTGCTGCTTGCTACGCTACCCTCAGAATGAACCTGTTCGATACCTTCCATATAGCTGAAGGTCTGTTTCATAGGTAGAAATCACTTATTTACAGACATTAAATTTTGTTAACACTGTCTGCACTAAAGGCTGTGGATGGCTCATCTAGCGTGACGACAACCATCGACTGTCGTCTTCCACAGAAAAGCAAATCAAGCATCCTGAGTTCTAAAAACCATGTTTCAGCTGCTCCCTGGAGCCTTCATTTTCTTTCTGCTCCTACCCCTCACCTCCTCCTCCTCCCCTGGCTTGTTGTTCCTGTTTGGCCAGCCGGGGAGCATATGCTGTGACAACACGCCCCGGCTTTATTTACACACCATAATGCAATTATATTTCATAAGAGTGTACAACAGTAGCTCATTAGCAGCTTCTGGTGTTGGGTGGGCAGGGTGGGGCGCGTGCTGCTCCGCCATCAGCTCCCTCAGGTACGAGAGCCGAAGCTGACTGAGTTAAAGGGGCCCCTGGGGACGAGCACACACAAATAACAGACAGGATTGTGTGAGGTGATGGACATACAAATGCAGACAGCTAGTCAACCACAGACACAAGCATAAACGCCCACACAAGTGAGAGGTAGCGTCCCTAAAGCAACCACAAGACACACGTCTGGTCGAGCTCCGGGCCCAGGAAGCGCCGCACAAATAATCAGGAGCTCTCCATCCATTTACCTGCCTCTCCAGCTCCGCTCGGCTAACCACAGAAAGCAAACAGATGATGAGCAGGAGGAAGAGGTGCACCTGACAGCCGCACAACTGTATGCTAAGACCCCCTTGACGGAGGCAAATAATAATGCCAGTCCACACAGGCACATGAAGCACACATACCCTCCACCTCCCACCCCCCCAGTTCACCGGCTCCTATATTCGCCTCCCGTTTCTTCCAACAGAGAATGAGAACAATGATAGCGGGAATCCTCTCTGGTGGCAACAGGTGTTTTAGTTGTGTCTGTAGTTTCTACTGTACACAGTGGAAAGCAGTGCCTCATAAACTCAACTATAAACTGTAAACAAGCAAAAACAAACAAACAAAAAAAATTATTCCAATTAAAACGGCTCACATGGTAGGCAATACTGAGCCTTTCTCGAGTAGAAGGATAACTAGGCTGGCTCCAAAATACTCATATGTAATGTTCTTGAGTCCAAAATTAATTTTTAATGAACTGTGAGCTGCTGCTGTGGAATAATAGCAAACTTGTTCAGTACCAATTAACTACTACTGGCACTTTTTCGGCTGCCTCGGTTTGCTGTATAATTGGTTTGAACATGTTTGTATTTTTTTGCCAACCAGTTATTCTGTCTGGTTTTTTTTTTGTTTTTTTTTTTATTTTTATTAACTTTTTTTTTTAAGTGTATTTGAACCTTCATTAATCAGCGCTACCGGCACACAGCGCAAAACATAGTTTTGCAGTTAACAGTTTGGGAAACTTAAGTTGCCATTGTCTCGGTACACCAGCTGCTGGTGTTTCTCATATTTATGGATATCTAGACAGTAGCAGAACACAGTGCATTAGCACAGGAGACACCATGGAAACCTTTGAGCTCGAGCTGAGGAAATTAATATAAGTAGGCAACACAATGCCATCATGGCTATTGTTGTTTAAAATACACAAGCATGTCTGATTCGTGGACTACAGTGATATAATTAAGAAGGCCGGGTCCAGCGCTCTTTTGTTGTTTGTCGTCTGTTTAACTTAAGTGACAAATCATCTGAGCAAGACAGGTCACCCAATACCTCCCAGTGCCCCCAGGCTCTGTGCTGCAGAGTAAACAGCAATCAGCAAGGACTACACTGTATTACAATAGACTCTATTACAAAACTGGTGCCATCCTCACTGACAATTATTGTTTTCTTGTATGCGTGACATTGTGTCTGCCGTGTGTGTGTGTGTGTGTGTGTGTGTGTGTGTGTGTGTGTGTGTGTGTGTGTGTGTGTGTTTGCCCCGTCTTCACAGACAATAATTGTTTTCGAGAGAATATGTGTGTTTGCTTAGGTGTATGTTTGTGCATAGGTCTGTGTACATGAATTGCCTCTTCTATTCACTCGGGTTTGAAAATGAGGTTGTGTGCTATACCAGCATAAAGACGTTAAACGGGACAATAACTGTGTACATTGAAGGTGACATTAATAGGGATCGCTCTTGCTGTAATTATGATATCTAATTCCCCTGAAATGGCTGTATGCTTGTATACTGACATAACACAGGCTTCACTGATGGGCAGGTTTCACCAAAACCACAGTCTAATTGAGTCTTTATTGAGCAAGAGCAAGAGGGACATAAAAAAACAGCACAATAGTGCAATCCCTGGCAAAATATACTATTAGTGCGTTAGCTAACAGTGGAATATTAATTTGACTAATTTGCATAATGTGAATATGAGGTTGATTTGGCTGCTGCTCTCACCTCCTTCTCCTCCTCCTGCTCCTTTCTCATCTGTTCCAAGCGAAACTGTTCGGCCTCTTCTCTCTCCTGGGCTTCTCTCTGAAAAATGAATGATCAAATCTTTAATTTGATTCATTTCCCACACTGTGTTACTTTGCTTTGATGAATTACAATTGATGTTTTATCAGACATTAAAAAAAAAAAAAAAAAAAAGTGATTTTCTAGGCACTTAAGTTTCCAAATCTAGCCTGCACAAGGACAGCATAGTTAAAAGGAGCTTCTTTGTATTATGGGCTCGGCTAAAACCCAACAACTTTAACAGTAAGATGTCTATCTTTATTATCTACGACACCTTGATGAACTTAACCTAGTAACACAGTAGGAGTAGATATTACTCTATACCTTGATGTTTCAGGTTCAGTTTTATTTTAACACCATGCTCAAAAAAAAACTACAGCCAAGAACTGCCAGTGATACACAATGATAATTTGTATTATTTTAAAAGCACCTTCTTACGGTCGGCCTCTAAAGACAAACGATAGGCCTCGTCCTGTTCTCTCTTCACCATCTCCCTCGCCTCACGCTCGTCCTGAGTGCAGAGAGAGGAAGAAAGAAAGTCGGTCCCATTAACTAACAGTATAACAAAGGATGCACGAGGACAAAACATCTAAGCAGAAGTGCCGGGTGTGGAAGCTCCATAGAAGCAAGCGGCAGAAAACACAGCATGTCAAGTGTGGTTACGTACAAACACCAGGTATGAAAGAGTAGCAACAGAGGGGAATTCATTCTAACCGGGCTGTCATTTACCAGACCCCGAGCCCCTTTTATGTTTCCTCATCTCAGTTTCACCCTCCCTTTTTCTTTTATTCACGCTGCCTCTCTCTTCCTGTTTGTACAGAGGGAAGGGGACAGGCGGCCTTTCTCTTTCTACCTGCTGTGGCTACAAAGTGTTTTATAAAGACTGGGACTAAATACAAGTGTCCATTGTGTTAACAGTGCACAGCCATTAGTTTTCTATTTTCTGAAGGCCCATGCTGTGTGTCAGCCCGGATATGGCAAAGTAAGCTTATTGTGATGATCAGAGGGCTACTGTGCAACCAGGCAGCAGCTAAGCAAAACGACAGTGTGTATTGTTGCGCTGAATTGGAAAATGCAAAGATACATTTGTGCTTTTGGGCCACATAATAGATGAACCTTGAAAGGAAACTGTAAAAGAATGGCACAGGGGGACAAAAGCATCAAAAGTGGCTACCTTCAATAGACCGGCCCTGAGTCACGCAAACAAGTCACATAGTAGTTCATGTTTGATATTCATTTTACACTCATTTGACCTGTTGTTGAACGTTTTTAAATGCTTTGAATAGCCTAATGTGAGGCTGCATGAACGAAAATGTTTATCTGACATGCTCAAACACCATGTGATTTTGAGGACCTCAACTTTGGAGGGAAAAAAGAAACAGATTTTCCACAACTATATCTTGGCTACTGTTCAAGTTGGCGAGACATGTGCTGTCTTTTAGTCGTGATGATACACTTGGTGTTCAGAAAAGCAAGCTGTCACATATTTAATGTTTGCTCACAAATAACAACTAGTGAAAGAAGCTTTATATGGCTGTTTTTTTTTATGATTTAATTTTGGAACCAAGTGGCTGAGCGCTGCTTTACCAAGGGCAAATTTTATATAAAATTATTTCCTTTTGGGTTGCATTATCAGCTTGTATGCTCACTGTCACTTAACAGACACAGACTTATACCAGAAGGCTCCTTTCTGTGGGCCTTGCATGCTGCAAGAGTATGCACGTCTGGTACCCCCAACCATGAAACTGACCTCAAATTTATATACAACTCTTTGTCCAAATCAGCAAAAATTGTACTATGATTAGTTCTGGATATTCTTCATATGAAATACATGCTAAATGACCTGAAAATGACCCTAAAAAAAACCCCCTGAAATGTTAACAGATGTAGACCACAAAACTGCAGTGAGTAGTCATTTGATTACTAACTACTAAGCTAAAACACAGAAAACCATATGAGTGACTGGCGAGTCAGTATGGTTAGTAGAAGTCACAATGTGGCTGTCCAGCTGTTCCAGTTCCAGACAGACACAAAAGTCGCTGTCAAAGTGGAATGTCTGGGTGTCTGTGTTCATGTCTGAGTTTGTCTTTGGAAAGGAGAGGTTTAAAAGAGAGCGAAAAAATGGAAAGAAGGAAGAGACCTAGGAAAAGAAGAAGAATATTCAACAGTACCCGAAAGCAGCTGCAGTGAAAACGAGATTAGCGAAGTCAAGGTTGAGTTCACCCCAGAGATGCAATAAGGTTTGTCATTAAAATTCTTGAGGTTAGCAGTTCTAATAACAGTTCGTTTTTATAGAGTTTAACTTTGGAAAGAGTAATATTCATGTGGTATCTATACACAGACACTGCACTTGCACTAATCTTGGAAAAAAGAAAAAAACTCTAGTATCTAACAACACTTCATGTTAGAAACTCTGGATACTTCTTGTTTTAATCCCATCCTTAATGATTATTTGATGAATGACCAAGAGTGACAAATCCACAATGAAGCCAGAGCATTACAGAAATTATAACAACACAGAGAACAGCTGTCACTCAGCAGGGTGTAACTCACCTGAGGAAGTCTGACTCAGGGTGTGTGTGAGAGACTCAGCTCATTCCTTATTCCCATGATTCCCATAACTGAGATGCTATGACTCTCACAATAGCATTGCTAGAAAGTCTGTTTGCTTGACTTAACTTAATGGCTGAACCTAACATGACTTGACATCTGTCATCTAAAGATACAGTAATCAAAAAAACAAAAAACAAAGGCACAATGTAGTCAGCACTGACAAAAATGTGTGGCAGGTATAAATGATTTCACACAACCAAAATAAAACTTCTACATGTGTGACAAAGTAATAAAACAAAAAACATTTCTATTAATGACTATAGCTAACTTTGTACACCATGCATCACTTTCAACAGTTACCATGACACACTCACGGTTGTGTGAATGTCTGCACAAAGCTACAAGGAACATAAAGGTAAAAATGGCCTACAGTATTTTACATGTCAAAAAGGAAACGTATGAGGAAATGGTTAAGAAAGTAGTGAAGTGCCTTGTCAGTGAGAGGTGCACTCTGAAGAACCCTGTGTATGACATAAAATGCTAGCTCCACCTTTTCATTTCTATGCAGGGAATCCTTAAATGGTGTTTTAATGAGATTTCCTGTTTGGGTAAAAGGAGGTCAACAGACATGTAGCAGAGTAAAATTGACTGCAAACTGGAATGAATGGGAGATGAGTCCAGTTGAAAACTAAAGGGGATGAATGGTTCTCTTGTCATCACACAAAAGGCATATTTTAACAATACCTTCTGATGTGCTCCAACATGTTGCAATTTATCACTTGAACACAATGTAAAAGGTCGGTTCGGTTACCTCAGTAAGCCACTGAGATAACTAGCTAAACCAAAATTAAGGGTAGAAGTTTTCAACTGATATGCAGAAACGTTCTTTTTGAAGAAACGAAAATGAAAAAAAAAAACAATGAAACAATCACTTGAATTTCTGGAGTGTGACCAAAAAGAAAAAGTATATTTGAGAAATTGATGGGATATTTGTAGGTGCAAAAGTTATTTTGTCCTCAGTCCACAGTAGCTACTTAAAATTAAAATCAAAAATATGAAATCATCTATATACAGTAGAAAGTCTGGCTCGTCGCAAACTGGTTAGTTTAGTCACCAGCAGCAGGTTTTGCACAATTTTCTGAGCTAATGTCAAACAGCATTACATGGAAGCACGGGCATATGCTTTCATTTAAAAGGACAGATGTTCCACGATGCACAAACAGGCACTAAGTAGTTATTGAAAAAAATAATCTTAAGCATTTTCTCCATCTTTAAGGATCAGAGGCTGACATTTTTGTTTCTTGCAATCAGGCTTTCTGATCCGCTCAAGCTTTACCTCGTCTTTAATGTCCTCTTGCTGTTGTGCTGTGAAGATCTCCATTGCTCCCATTAACCTCATCATCAGCTCATCCACTGTCGTATTGCCTGAATTAGAAAAGAAGAACAACAGAGGGTGATAAAAACTTTTGTTTTGACATTACCAAAAAAGAACAAACAAAAATCTAATAATCTATGTTAATCAGGAAATATAGAAAACAAGAATTACCTTGAATAACATTTAGAACTTCATTGGATGTGCGTTTGCCCATGACTATAAGGAGCAGGGGGAACTGGTCTGTCTTGTATGTCCGTATGGTCTGTGTCACCACACTGCCAAAGTGCCTTGTACACATAGTGAGTAGTCTGGAAAACAAAGAAATTGATTCAATTCAGTTTTCTCCCCATTCTATTTAATATACCTGTGTGTTCTTCTTGGTAATGAAGATATATTTGCATGTTTTTTTTTTAAAATAAGATATAAAGCGGACACATTCATACACATACATGGCTCTAACGCAAGTATTCACACAAATATTTTCACAGAAGAACTGACACGGAGGTGCATACTTTTCAGATTGCAGCAGAAAAGAGAAATACACACAACTTGTGGCATTAAAGACTTTAAAACCAATTCTGCATTTTCTTATTCCATCAGGGCGACATGCTATCTCAATTGGAACCATAGATGAATTAGTATTCCTCACCAGACACCCTGAATTGATAGGGCAAGAGAGGATTTCTTATTCCATTACAAAGACAGAACTTTTTAAATTAACATTTCAGAGAGGGAAAAGGGTAGCAGGCAGCCAGAGCCCTGCCAAGCTCCCTGTAAATGTCATAATATTAATGAATTGCTATAGACTGAATGCAAATATAGATTAGCTTTTTCTCCTGCCTTTTAATAAGATCTACTTTAATAACTGGCTGGTAAAATAGAGAGGTAATGGAATGGATGGCGGGACAGCGGGTCAGAGTAAGAAGATAGATAGAGGGGATGCTGTCTGAGAGGGGGTGTAGCTCATTAAAAGATGAAGCCAAAGCTGAGGGAGCTACCTGCAGACTTTCCAAACGGTGAAATTGAGTACTTCCGCTCAATGGGACAATAGCAGTAGTAGTAATAACCATGCCAGTACCAGCTAAAAATGTGGATGTTGTAGTAAAAGATCAATGAAACCTGCTCTGAAATACAATCTAGACAAAACTTTTCCAAATGTTGAACTTTGTGTGACCCACGGCTTGCAACGAAAAACTTGGGTACCCTAAATCTTAGATCATTTTGTTCTGACATTTGTCCCTGTTCAGACCTCAGCCCAGCCACAATATAACAAAAGGCCACAGGGAAACTCTAACCTGTAATGAAAGGCCAAGGAACAATGGAGAATAACTTGAAGGGTAACCCAATCTTAAACCGCTAATCAAGCACAGGCTAACCTGCTTTGGTTTATACCTGTAAACTAAGGAAGCTAGTCGAGCACAATGACAATCATAATCACAACGACATAAAAACAGCTCAACCTCAAAACACAACCTAGATGTACTTTGTATCCAATGTCAGTCAGATTAAGAATGATTCTAAAACCAGGAAACAGGAACAACTATGAAGTGTTTATGAATTCACCCAAAGAACACAACACTTAATGGCAGCAGGAAGTGAAGGTACTCCGGGCTGAACAGTTCAGCAGCCTCAGCCTCATCCAGTTCTAATAAAACATGGTTAAGAATGTAACCAAGTCCACACCTAACTTGCAGCCTTAAAAAAAACCTTTAGGGGTAACTAAATGCAGAAGAAACACCTGCATGGAATTTGCAATCACCATTAAACGCTTCAACGACTAATGTGACTGACAGCTTCTAATTTGTCACCCATCCCAGCTTAATTTCTCACTGCAGATCCTAACAGCTATAACAGTTAATGTTTCCCCAGAATGTCAGCTTGCACTTCTTCAAATCAAAGTGATGCATGAAGATGTGAGTAGACTGGTTAGACCGGGCATCTGCTCCACTGAGCAGGTGATGAGTCAGGGTAGTACAGTAGCACTGCAGGGGATATTTTTGTCAGCCACCTGTATGTGAGCAGTATGGGAACCGGATGCTCTGATAGCTCACTGTGTCATACACACTTTGTTTCAGAGTGAACATGGACATGTTTTGATTTGAAAGTGACATTTTGTTCTCCCACCAAACGAGTTATGATTTCAGGTAAGAGTATGTCAAGAGAAGAAGTCAAGTGTACAGAACAGGTTCACGCAATGGCCTGTCCCGGCTTTCAGCAGTTAAGACACAAGTTTACACTTAAACACATTAACATTTTCATTATTAATAAGCTCATAAACATACAGAACTGGCAGTCTAATATGAACACCTGTATTGCTATACACTGCACAGGTGTTCATATTAGGCTGCCAGTTCCGTCTGTTTATGTTCTAAATCTCTAAATCTAGCATCCAAATAAATTCATCTTAGTACATTTTTCTTTTACAAAGTGCCTGTACACACATATTAGTAATATAACACGGGTGTGGCTCAGGAGTTAAAGCAGGTCATCTGCTAATCAGAAGGTTGATGGTTCGATTCCTGGCTGCCCCAGTCTGCATGCCAAAGTATTCTTGGGCAAGATGCTGAATCCCAAGTTGCTCCCGATGTATTTGTTGGAGTGGGATTAAACATAGAAAGTGCTTGTATGAATAGACATGCTGTACAACGAGCTTTGGGTGCTCATGTAGAGTAGAAAAGCGCTATATAAGAACTAGTCAATTTACCATCTAATGTGTACAGTAAATTACACACAATATGAATTATCAACTTTCAATCTGTTTATTTACTTACATGTGCAATGATAGCACACTGTCTGGACTATATATCAGATCCATTTCCCACGAGTGACAACACTGGCACCCAATCACCAGAACTGCATTTATGCATAATTAATCATTTAACTGGTAGGCCAGTGAGAGTAGATTAAGCTAAACAACAGGCACATTCCAATATCAGCAGGTTTATCACTCACTCACAAACACACACAGTAACACACACGCACGCACACACAATCAGGATTCCTTTCAAACAGCTTGTGTGACTGATGCCAATCACCAGTCACTTTAGATCAGCTAGAGAGGGTGAGAATGCGGCGCAGCAGTGGATGTGTGAGTGAGTTAGTGTGCATATGTGCATGCATGCGTTAGCAGCAAAGCTGCGACTAGCTGTGTGTGATGAAAAGCTCCAGATGTTGCCTCCTTTTTAACGTGCAATAAAAAGGCCCAGCTGGGGCAAAAAGCAAAGGAGGCCATTGGGAGAAAAAAGGGAGTGGAATGAGGGAAGGAGGGAATTTCCTTAAAAGAAATAATGGAGAGGTGAGGTCAGGGTGCGAGTCTTTCTTAAATGACTGCTACCAGAGGGCAGGCTTAACTCTGGAGGTTTGGGGTAGAGTGAGAGTTGAGGTAGTCCAATAAATAGAAGAGAAATAAAGAAATATCTGTAAGGAAACAAGTGAAGTAAAATAAGTAGCATAAAGATAAAGGGAAGGAAAAGATTAATGAGGAATTTCCTATTTACAACGGAAAAGAAGGGTTCAGATTTACCTAAACCACTCCACTATTCAACACTTGGACCTGAAAGAGATCTAATAATCATCAAGTCACTATATGTTGAAAAATATCTTATCTTATTCACTGAACCAGTGTAATAAAGAGGTGTTGTTGTAAATTACCAACACAAGGCACTGGATCTAAGCTAGGACCTTTAGGATAAATGGAGAGATAGAGATGTTTGGACTCCAATGGAGTCCTTCATCTCCCACCGATCCTCTATTCAGACAGCTTGGTCCAGATTGCCCAATCAGGGGCCTCACCATGCAAACACAACGCCTTTTGTTAGCATGCAACCTCCAAGCTTCAAAAAGAGAATGAGGCCGAAGAGAGAATGAGAAGACAGAGATACAGAGTACGAGCAATGGAGTGTAAGATGAATGCCAGCAATTAAGAAAGTGTCAAACAGATTTTTAAACACTGTTCATGTGCCAGATAAGATTCCATCTACACTAGCGTTTAGATTATTATCTCAATGCTTCCTGTTCACACTAAAATGGCAAGGTAAAATATATAGGATTCAGTCTCTGAAATTTGAGATTTTCTTATTTCACACACAAAAAAAAGAAAAAAAAAATACAACAGCAGAATGGGGCAAGGCATTAGACTAAATAAACTTCTCTAAGAAAATTATTCAAAACAATAATACGGGGACAAGATAGTAGCATGCAACAGACTGCTCCCCAAACAGAGGACTGGCAGCTCACAAAGCCCTCAGCTCATGATCAAGCTTCTTTCCCACTGAAATACATTCAATATCCTCTTTATTAGATACACCTCAGTATTTATGCAAACAGTCGGCTCCTGCAGACAGTAAGTCACATATAAATAAAACATAAGGATTAAGGATGCAGTCAGGGCTTAAAGGTTCTCTTATTGCATTACTAAACTTTACAGCTGGCTAAAACAATTCTAAATACAGCATGATTCTGATGTGTTACTGGATCTCCAGAGAATTAATTCAGTGTTTAAAACCTTACTCTATTCTTTATACCATTTGGCCATCATTCTCACTGACTATCAAACAGTTCATGATCAGATTTAGCAACCAGAAAACACTACTAGATTTTGCTTTGCAACAGAATTCACATGTAGCTAAATATTTTTATACTTATATATTTGATCTGATAATGTAAATGTCACAGGCTGAAGCTTAAAACTGTATTTACACGGGCGCCTGGGTGGCTTAGTGGTGAAGCCGGCGACCACATACATATGCCGCGTTGCGGTGCGGGCGGCGCGGGTTCGCGTCCCGGCCTGCCGCCAATTTGCCCGCGTGTCTTCCCCTGTATCTTTCCCCCATTTCCTGTCTCTATTTACACAAATTAATTATGCTCAATCTTAACACAAACTACAATCGTGAAATAACTGTTGAAAATGAAATAATATAACACTGTGCTGGTTGACTGATACTGCACCTGGATTTGTTAGCTTCTTTAGTGACGTCCCACGCCCATGTGATGAAGTTCTGGCTCAGGTAAGAGACAATGGAGTCAGCACACATCATCTGGGAGCAGAAGACGTTGCTGAGAACACTGTCATCATTGTGGAGGTAGATAGCCAGCAGCTTTCTCTGCAGAGAGGAAGAGTTTGAAAATCTCAGTTGGAGAAAAAGACACGAGCAAAGTGCAACTCTTATTTTGTTAGGGGAACAGTCACTGCAAGGGATGTTTAATAATTTTTCTCTTCATAACCAAATATTGTCATCAGTTGTTGAAAGCAAACAGCAAAGAATACAGCTGGCTGTGGGATCCATCGCTTCAGCCACATTTGTGGAACAGCAACTTTTAGATTTATGCATTCTTGACAACTAGTTAAAACACCTCAGAATATAATAAATGTCAAATCTGTGATCTGTGCTGATCTGTTAGCCATCCATGGGTGTCTCATCATTGGAGAGACACGTACACATTACATAAAATGACCACTGGGAGAAGGTGCTAGGCGCAGTGCTGGCAGGACTTCTAAAGACCACAGCAGGACCACAACTGGCAAAAAAGCAAATACCACGCAAAATAAAATGGAGAGCGGTGTAAATAAAACTTCACTTGGAGGCGACAAAGATATGGAGAAAACAAAACAGACAAATCACTCTATTTATTTTACACCAAATGCCAGCAGCCTGTTCAGGTTAGTAGCGGCAGGGCCAGACAATATTGACGAAGCTCCAAATCCAAGGATATTGACACCATCATATAAGCCTGGTAGATTCTCCCTACTGACAATCTAATTAAAAAACAAACACACCCACAAACATAAAAGGTTCCAGGGGACAATGTTGGAAATAATGCTCTTTAAATTACATGTCACTTCTCTTGCTATAAAAGAACAAATAAGAAAAACTCTCAGTCTCTGCTTAGTTCATTTTTAACCATGGCTGTGAGAGGGGAGTTAAGGGGTCTGTTTCTCGGGAACAGTAATCTAGGCTACGTGCGCCAAAAAGCAAAAAATCTACACAGGGCGTAAAACGTGAGGAGAAGTGAAAGAAGAAGTTGTGCTATACTGTGGCCTGTGTAGAATAGGAATGGGAGAGCACTGCTGTGTTTGCTCAACGATTAGTGCTTTAGAATAATCTCCAGGGCTCCTAGAGAGAAGGAGCTGGGGACTCATTCACCAGGCCGATTCAACAGCCTGAAAAGATTAAACACTCATGCTGAGAAGACAAGCAAATTCAGTCTTGAGAGAGGAATGAGTGTGAGGAGAGGGAGAGTTTTACAGCGTGAAGAAAAAAAAAAAAAAAAACCCCAAAGCCCTGATACACACTAAAACGCTGATATCTCCAACACACATGCACAGATGCGCAAACTTAACTCTGCACCCACAAGTAAAGGACTCATACTCACACACATGCATGCTCAATTAGAGCAAGTGTAAAGACTAATCAAAGTGGGCATTTTGGCGAACTGAACTCCTTCATCTTAGTTAAACTGTCCGTACCCCTCTGTTCCCTCTCCGCTTTCAAGTGAGATCTTTTGTATTGCCTGTCTTAGCAGGGAGGAGCAAATCCCTCAGTTCAGCTAAATTACTAGGTCCAACCTGAGCTAGATAGTGACCCCATAGCCTTTCCTCACACCTGTTCACCTAAAGCTAAGCTTGCTTTGAGGCTGTGAGAGAAACAAAAGAGTTCACACCGTAGAATAGTGCTATGCTTCTTTCGCTGAATAAACACTGCACCTCTTACTTGGAAGACAGCGGAGAGTTTGAAAATATTAAATATTTGTGTATACAAATATGAAAAAATATGCTCTTGTGTTATGGTGGTGCTTTAAACGAGGCACTCAGAGAGATGCATATCTATGGTCGAAAAAAAAAAGACAGTCAGTGGAGACATTTATTATAAAATATGCAAGTTTTTTTCGTTTTTGTTTTGCTTTTCTTCTTTTTTTTGTTTAATAAATTGCTGCACTTGCCCTTTTTTTTCTTTATCAATCACCCAAAAATGTGGGTAAGTGGATCAGGCACATTTCCCACCCCAAATCTGCCCATATTATAAATGGCCAATTGGTCATTGCAAAACACCTCAACAATGTTGTTTCTTCTCTTTATGGAGTACTCTAGCTACGCCAATTGATCCATCATGCTTCATTACATGCAGGCATCACAGGAGTATTTATATGTTCACACAAATTAGACTGAATGCTTCACAACTTCCTAAAAATTTGTAATAATGAGCAGTATCTCCTGCCTGGGTATTGTATCCAAAAATGGAAATTGTGTTTAACATCATTTGGGCTGACAGATGAACAGAATTCATTTATTCACTCGAATTCTATTTGGGTGAACTTCATTATGATAAGGATTCATAATGAGGATGGATATGAGATCTGTTACTGGCTTTATTTGCACTCTGCTGATTTATATAGTTCACATTTGTTGGTGCTGAAGAAGCCCCAGGTCAGGTGACTGGAAAGTGTGAGCAAAAGACATCAGGATGCCTGCACAGTGCTCTGTGCATTACACAGTACCGTAATATTTTCACAACAAATGTGTGTTTACTGAGCCTAAATATTTGTCCTTTCAGTTGCTGTAGTTTATTTACATGTCCTCATTTTTGGCCCGTTCAAATCCAAATGAAAATTACTGTTCCCATAGTACAGGTGCAACTTGCTGCTAAAAATCTCACAATGCAGCCAACTAATCCCACCCCACACCCACTGAACAGAAAGTCTCATTCCACATGAAGTCACACTCGCTGGTGTTACGGGCACTCTGCAGTGAAGGGAAAGATATCAATAATAAAACCCAAATACCAGATGATATTTTTCTAATGCTGCAGTACACACTGTAAAAGTGATATTCAAGTTCTTTTTAACATTTGTTACAAAGTGTCATGACTTATATATGTTTCATCTTTTTGTCATTCTCCACCATCAGAATTTTAAAGCATTGGTGGAAGAAAATGTGACATATGTGTTTTGTTTGTTAATTTTAAGCCTCTTTAAGGAAACTCTGCAAACTCTTGGCCTGATCAACAGCTTTTAGTTTAATTAGGGGCCTTTTTTTTTTTTTTGTGGATGATTTTTTTTTTTTTTTTTTTTTTTTTTGCAACATCAAGAAGAGGCTTAATCACAAATACAGCATGTTGAGCACAGCCAGGGGACACTAGTTAATGAGATACAGACATGTAACGATGAAAGGAAGGACAGAGAAATCCAGATGGTGATTGTTCTTTAGATGACCGGCTCAGTCTGGAAAAGCAAATACTTCAAAATGAAGAGCTCAAATGACCTACACAGTGGGAAAACACATTCAGATCGATGACCAGCTATATACGAGGCACGCCACAATAAAAAAAAAAAAAAAAAAAGACAGTGAATTAAAGTGCATTAAACTGCATTAAATCAATATAGAAATAAAAGAAATATAGCCCTTCCAAAGACACACAGTTAGTATAATAAAATAATTTGATTTTCTGTGAAAAAGACTTTCCAGTGGACATCATCATGCCCTTTGTGCTGTGGCGTCCCTTACCTTCAGTAGGTGGAAGGTGACTTTCATCCAGTGAGTTTTGATGCATTTGTTTTTATTGAACTCTGCTGGTTTCTTTTTGTATAAATCATCACCAGCCAAACATGTATTTTTTTTTGTTTTATTACCAAGGAAGTCTGAATACCATATTTACAGCCAACTTCAGCTCAAACTTAATGTCCACACATGCTCAGTTGTTAGCCACATATGAGCTTTCTTTTGTGTATGTTCAACTTTTCCAATACATAAGACACAGAACTGTATCTTGGCTATCCAAGCTCCTGATCATCTATTGATGGTTGATATGTTAACAATATGTAGGATAAATATATCAATATTTAACATTTTGCACTGATGTAGCCCCTAAATCTCTCTATTTATACATGACAGTAATCATTTCAGGTGCACTCAATAACTAATCAAAGCCACTTGTGATTAACAGCTTGAGCTGACAGATATACATACATCTATATGCCATTCTGATTGACCGCTGCTCTTTCCTCTTGACTCTGCAAGGCTATTGCTGGGTTTTAAAGCAGATACTTGGCAGTGATAAATCCCTCAACTCCCCTCTTCAGCAAGGCTATGAATTTTGATGTGTCTTTGTGTGTGGCAGACAGGAGAGCGAAGTGGAGAGCGAAAGAGAGTGGGGTTAGAGTGATTAACCACTGCGTTGATGGGGATTTAGTGAGGATCGTGGTTAGTGATGGGTGGCCTATCTCTCTGTACGCTCTGACTAACCACTGATCCCCAAGAGGGTTCAGCTCAGCTCAGCTCAGCTCAGCAGCCCAAAGCATTTTCATTAAGGATGGATTGAGTCTATCTCAACATTCCCCCAACACACACACCTTCAGAAACACTTCATCAAATGTAGTGTTTTGCTTAGTGATTAGCCTCTCCCAGGCTATGAGAGAGTGAGACTGATTCCTCTGTTTAAAAACCCACAGCGTATTCCCCCTTCAGTCCAATCTGCCCTATTCGAATATACCCTTAATGAAGTAGGCTTTTTCTATGTTGAGGACACAAATGCTAGATTCCTTTTCAAATGGAAGCAAAAGAGCAAGGGATGGGATTGTTGGATAGATGGAAGAAGGGACGGTGTAATTGTGCACATATGCTACTGTGTAATGAAACCTTGAAAAGCAGCTTGTTTTGGCCTGTCGTCTCGGATGTTTGTGACAAAACAGGACAAACACAGAACAGATCAAATAGCTTCTGCTTTCATGCAACATCTTTGCACACATCCAGCTTCTCCAAAGCCATTTTAACCACAGCACAGTTGGCAGGCTAAATCAAGCTCACCCAGAATAAAACAAAATACAGTGGAAATGAATACTATTTTGCCCCCGTGCTGTGTAGAGCACAGCGGTACAGGACTGTGTGTGAACACCAGAGACACCAGCCATATTGCGCTGGCTTATGAGAGGAGATCAGCAGGGAAACAGGCAAAACGCCAAGCTTCTCTTTAGGGTTTTTTTTGTTTTTTTTTTTTACATCTGTTTATTTCACACTCTCTCCATCCCTTTCTTTTATCCCCCCAAACTCACATTCCCTTATTTCTGTCTTTCTTCCCACTCAGCCTTTTATCTTCCAACTTTCTCGTGTGCTCCCTCCTGTCTTTTAAGATTATGTCCTTCGTTTTGTGGCCCTGCTATCATCTTTTTCACCCTCCCTCTTTGTGTGCCTGGTGATCTGAACCCCCAGAACATCTTGCTGTGTCCTCACAGTCTAATAAGGCTGTAATCCACACAAGCTGTCCGTTGATACAAGCATCCTTAAAAGGACAAAAGCTGAAAAACAAGGGGGAAAGTGGACAGCTAAAAATAAAGCCTCAGCTGTCAGGGAGGTTTTGATAAATGTGGCTACCAAGCCATGTCCACAGTAAATACATTTAAACAAGGACATTTAATATACAATTGTAACTCATCAATGCCAATGTGTTTATAAAAAAAAAAATGTCATTTTAAGGTATATGGAAATTAAGGCACACATTTTTCTCAAGCCTCATGTGCACATTAATCATTTGCTTAGTTTCTCTTTGCACATTGTGTCTAGTAAGTTGTGATTTTATTCTGTTCACTTTGATATTTACATTTTTCAAGTTTCTATTAGTAATGTCCAAAGGTCTTGAGCAACCCTTCATTTTTTTATATTGTGGCAGAAAAAATGAGAAATATGCATAGTGATGTATCTATGCTATACAATTCTAACGAGCTGAAAGTCGGTATGGTATGGTATGGTATGGTATGGTATGGTATGGTATGGTATGGTATGGTATGGTATGGTATGGTATGGTACCTTTATTCTTTAACACAACCTGAACTCTGCTAGCCAAGCTTTCTGTTAATTTCTTTAAGCAATCTTCAGGAATACTTTTCCAGGCTTCTTGAATGACATCCAAAGCTCTTCTTTGGATGTTGGCTGCTTTTTGTTCTGGTCTCTGTACAGATGATCCCACACTGCTTCAATAATGTTGAGGTCCAGGCTGTGGGGAGGCCAATCCATGACTGATAGTGTTACACACAGTTTAACACTCTCAGTTTTTCTATCCAGCTATGCTTTTACTGCACTGGCGCTGTGTTTTTGTCACTGTGTGTGCTAAAAAAAATGAAGCCATTGCCAATCAGATGCTTTCAAGATGATACTGCATGATGAACAAGACAAGATCCCAAACACCACCAGTTTTAATGCAGCCCCAAACCATAACAGAGCCACTGTGTTTTTCAGATGGCTGTAGACACCCACTGTTGTACCTCTCTCTGACCTCCGACAGACAGATTAATGAGGTTTTAAATCAAAATTTCAAATTTGGATTCATCATTTTATACGACCTGCTGCCACTGATTTTCAATCCAGTTCTTGTGTAATTTGGCAAACTTCAGCCTTTTCTCACTATTTCCATTCCTTAAGAATGGCTTCTTGACAGTCACCCTTCCACTGAGACCATTTCTGATGAGGCCTCTGTAAACAGCAAATGGATCAACAGCCAGATGCATCTTTCAGGTCCTGTGTCAGGTTTTTTGATGGATTTTTTTCATATTTCTGCATGACTTTCAGATACTGTTCCTCTGCTGTAGATAGCTTTTCAGGCCATAGGTCAGTGTTGAGTGGCTTAACAAGCAAAAAGAGACGTGGCTCAAGATTTTTGTACTGTGCTGTACATATTATTAGGTCTCCACTATCTCTATTATAAATGTTTTTACTGGCATTAAGCCTAATACTATATAACATATATTTAAAAATCTGTAGATATCATCCTCCATAACCAAAGAGAATCATGAGGGCAATATGCCAGCAGCACAGACTCAGTGGTGATGATCTAAATCATTGATGAGCTACCCTATTAGATTCCATCTATACACGGTTTGAGTTTGTGTTTAACCAGGTTTACTATTTTTTTCCCCAAACAAACAAACAAACAAAAAAAAAAAAAAGAACTTTAATGCAGACCTGAAAAATGTAGGCTGCATGAATAAAGTACCTGATTATAATACTGACTATTATGTTTTAAATTTCCACCAGCTCAGTAACAAAAGAGAAGTTATGAGAAATAAAGTTTCTCCCTTGACAGAGAATGAATAATCTTCCTTCTCTGTTTGTGTTCCTTTATCGTGTTATCTTAAGCAAAGAAAACTCAAACTTGAAAAACAAAAGTGACTAGGTTCCATGAATCAGAAATGACATCAGTGATAAAGGACAGTCCATTATTTGTAACATCAGTACTTCATATCGCTCGCATAGTCGAAATTAAAAGGGATAGAAATATCAATCTTCCAAAAAAAAAAAAAAAAAAAAAAAAAACAACAAAAAAAAACATGATATTATCAACTATTATTGTATCTGAGTATATTAAAAATGTTCCTGAGAGACCCAAAGCAGTCAAACAGGTTACTTACATCTCTGGCTTTGCCATAGAAGGCCTCTTGAGATGCTGCCTCCAAAGACCCAATAAAGAACATCGGATGGGTCTCTCCATACCTATATGACACACACAGCAGACAGTTGATAAAGACATTGTTACTATCCTCTTTTGTCAGAGTTCAGTTATTTGAATAAGCAGCTAATAACAGCTCACCTTGAAGAAAATTCAGAAGTAAAGTGAATTAAGGCATCAGTTTCATTTTCACTATTCTCTGGCACTGCAAAAGGGACACAAATAATCATATGGTCAAGCTTTAGCTGCTATATCTGGAGGTTAGTACTATAGCGGCTGCTATAACTGAGTTCTAATCGAATATCATACAAGTGGTTTACTTTACGTACTCATAGGTGATTTCCTACAGCTTGAGGAGCCCATTCCAAACATCTCTGAATCATCCACACCAAATTCTGAAGCATCTTCATAATCATCTCCCTCACTGTCGCTGATCATATGGACATCTGCACACTGTAAATAAGAAGCATTTCTTGAGCATGTCTGATAATTTAGCATATGCGAAGTGGCACAGGGGATGAAATACATAATTCAGAAGACTGTGGTTGTGTATGTATATCAGGTATGTATACCTCTTCTGTGGGTTCCTGGGCATTGGCTGGCGAGGACCTTCGACAAACACTGAGGTGATGGCAGGGATAGCTGATTCCAGAAAGAGCTAGTGTCATCTAAAAACAGAATAAAAGAGCAAAGCCAACCATATAAGAATGATCGTAAACCATATGTGTTTACTTTTAGTTTAAGTGACTGATTGGAGATACCACTCACTATGACTACTCCCCAACAAAGACTGACGTCTAAACCAGAGCACAGCAAACTTCACAACTGACCCTGTAGTTGTACCTCACTTTCCTTTGCCTATTTCCCCAGGCAGCAGAAGTATAACCTGTATCATAACACGCTTTGTGATTTTCAAACAAAGGCTCGATCATCTCTCTAATGAGGCGTGACCTCAGTGAGGTTTCTGTACACCTGCAGTATCCATAAGTGGTCTATAGTAGAAGATAGTGGAAGGAAACCTGACTAATGAGCTCCCAAATCCAAAACCAAGACTGAAAATGTCAGCATTCAGCAGGGACTCATTACACCTGGTGTCTCCTGGCTCAGACCTCAAGGGATATCAACAACAGAGATAAGGCTGTTGCAGAATGAAACTAAAGTTGCCTTGCTTTTAGAACTTAGATCTTCTTATCTGAATATACTGAGACTTGATAATAATGCAACAATATATTCAGTGGCACATGAACTGTTAAGAACCCAACAGAAAGCCCAGATGCAAATACTTTTCTGGTAGAGTGAACAACAGGACTGAGGCAGGGTAGGGTGAGCTTGGTGTGATAAGAGCCAGAAGAGCTGCTCGTCCCCCGCAGAGGTCCTGTTATCTGCTCCATTGTCGGCTGCTGAGACACACAAAGAGCAGCTGGACATGGTTGAATCAAGAGACGATTACATGCAACGCCAATTGAGTCTGAAAAGAGCTGCACGGACTGAATGGAGTTTTCCTCTCTGTGTCTCTCTTAAAATAAAAGTGGTTCCTCATACGGGTGTCAGCTCTCCAGAGCAGGAGAGAACAGTGTAACCAGTAGACCTTATCAAGAACACGGACTTATAAGTGTATCTCCGTTGCCTGGCACTGATAAGCGCCCTGCTGTCACGTCACAATTAATTATCTTTTGAGTGCTAGAAAGTAAGTTAGCTGCACACAAAGGACCAAATATTTATACAAAATTATTTGCACAGTTGTGGACCAGTTGAGTCAGTATAGGTGCTGTTAGTTGGGCAGTATCACAATATTCATCCTTAGATTATATTCATTTGGACAGAGTTTGAACATTTTTATTGCTTATTTATGCCATAGTTTTGAATTTACATAGTTCAGCATTGTTGGGAATGTTACAAATTAACAGAAGGGCTTTTTGTTAGTTTCCGCAATATAACCAGATTATTTTCCAGAAAACTACCCCCATTTTAATATATATGTCAAGAAATTATGAAAAGATGTCTGCCCATATTGCCCAACTCTAATGCAACCATATTCTTGGCCCCTTTACAATGGTCATTACTACATTTACAGAATTAAAAATATATTATTTATTTACATATTGATTTTTTTTAAAGATTAAAATTTTTATTGCACCCTTCCAAATAGTTGACAAAGGATATACTGAAACTGGTTACAATATTGGTGTTTCAAATTCCCACCAGTCAAGCAACAATTGACTGAAAGGATATTTCATCAAGTACGTCCCCTGACAGTATGAGAAAGAATAACATCTTGATGAGTGTTCCTCCTCCATGTTGTCTTAAGCATGGAAATCTGCTCCAAAAAGCAGTGGCGAGACTCTCAAGCAATATTGAAACAAAACAAACCAAGAATGACATCACCTCTAAAGGGACACATCATCTGTGAAGCTTTATTTGCAAGAGCACATCATATAATACTGACTAAAAGGGCTAAATCTGTTATCTGACTGTCCTTTTCTCAGTGAATTAAAAAGTTTCCCTACGGGGCCATGAACAGATAAATGTTCCCAGATTTAAAAAAAGAAGAAGAAGAAAAAAAAAAAAGTGTGCATACAGATGAATGAAGAAACTTCTTGCACATTACGAATTAGTAGCAAGAGTACTATTGACAATAAAAAGTATGCAAGTGTCACAGCAAGGACAGCTGACCCAGTCAACCCTAACCCAAGGAACACCTACGAAGAACACTTAACTGAATTGCCTTGTCTATGCTCACGAAACTCAACTCTAACTAATTTAGTTCTGTAGTAGCTTTTATTAGATAAATGAGCCATTTTAATCAGAAACTAGAACATTACAAACAACTTTACTGAAAATATTCTTTAAGTGAAAAAAATAAGTGATTTAAAAATAGAATTTGGTTTTTTTTGTTGTTTTTTTTTTTTTAAAACCAAGAACACACTCTTAATGAAATGTTATGGAGGTGCCAGGTCTGGGAGCTTAATTCACATTGATGGTATTGAGCTGAAGACATACAGGTTCTGAACTTTAAGGATGTGAAGGAATGGCCCCATGTCTATTCTGCCTATCCCCCAATCAAGTGGCAATCAAACGTGAGAATCTTAACACAGACTGGCGAGAGGATCCCCATAAACCCCTTTACCCCCACTACTCACAATGAGAGGCTTTTGTCTGAGGACCTAATAAGTGTATAAATAAAGTTGATCACTTTCCCTGTCAAAGACAGCCTGGAGGGTTTGGGCTGACATGGAAAAAAAAAAAAAAAAAAAAAAAAAGTTGAGTGCCTCTCAGTCCTCTTCCTCACATTGACCCAATGGCTTCTCCCGATGTTGAGGTACACAAGTGCAGCTTGACGGCTCAGTGGTAAAACGTGGAAACAAGGTTGAAGCGCCGCAGGGCACAAGGGCTGAGGGGCTGAGGTTAACCCCCAAAATGACCCTCTCCCACATCTCTACACAAAAGGAACTGGCTCCTCTTTTTTGGATTCTTTTAATTAACACTTTCATTGAAGCTCTAAGCATTCAGGGGCCGATACAGGGGAAGAATTTTCTCTCTCCCTTACCCCCTCCCTCCTTTTCCTCTCCCAGTCAACCTTTTTTTTCCCCTGTTCTCTATCATTCTTTTTCCTCCCTTTCTCTCTCTTCATTCTTTCTGTGTTTCATTTTTTCTTTTCCAGTGTAGGCAGTGTTTGGATTAGGTGTCTGGCTGTGAGTGTGAGATAATTACCACTGACAGCTGCACTGAAGGCAACCACAACCGCAGTATACCACCTTATTCTACTATGTCATTTTTGAAGCAAGAGAAGAAAAGAGAGAGCGAAGATAGGGAGCAGGATGATTTAAGGGAAAGGATTTGGAAAACAGTGACGTGAACTCCACCTTGAACAACTGTTGGTTTCTGTATTACAGGCTACATTGAGCTTAGATGAAGATACTTACAAGGTTAAATATATGACTGTTGGGTCAGTGGAATAGATAACATTGTTTTCAGCTAATATGCAGTAAGAAGGTCTACAGTGCGGCCAAGCTTGGGAGGAGAAGCATCTTTCTCCTCAAATAAAAGATTTAGTGAGATGGAAGCTTCACACAAAGAAGGAAAAACAAAAGAATTTAAGGTGAGCTAGAAAATGATACAAACAGACTAACTCAGTTCTGAATGTCACCTGAAGGAGGCCAATTGCACAAGCGAGGGGGCTATGCCTGAGTTTACCGCTGAGCCCTGCTGTCATGGAAACCACAAGCCCCCCCACCCCACCCACCCACCAATAATTGGTTTCATAGGCCCCTATCAGGTAGGGGAGGATTCCAGTAATGCCAGCTGGGAAATGGAGGGAGGTGCTGCCCTATAAGGCAAGGCACCTCAGAGGCTCTGTGGCATTAATACATTAGCAAACACCATGAAACACTGCATAAATGTCAGCAATTACTGGCTAGAAGGGCGGGCGGGTGGTGGTGGAGGGGTGCAGAGATGGGGGGATGTAATAAGGATGTCCCACTGACTGTCAATCACTCCAACAGGTACGGAGGAAGGACTGCCAATCAAAGCTGCTCCAATGAGACGAGGCCTGTCCAGAGACTCTCTATGCTGAAATGTTAAGGGGAAAGTCACGGGGAAGGCGAGGACAGAGGCTCAATCATTATATTTGCAATAAGCGAAGCAAGTGAATGTCTTGTTACAAAGCTCTATACTATTCACAGCAGCTTTGTCAATGCCACAAGAATGAGGGGGAATCTGGCAGAGGTAGCTCATGACATTTGATGTCGTGATCTGGCAAATGATGCCAGAGTATTTGGTTTGCTCTACTTGGAGAAAATGAATTTTATCAAATTTAAACTATAGCAAAGTCCAACATACTTTTTTCTCTGACTGAGAACTTTTTCCAGCTCTGTCAAGACGTCTGTGATGCAGTAAACCCAAAGAAAATTCAAACAAATGCTAAAACAAACAGCCACAAAAACAGTTTGTTTTCCCCACATGGATCTCTACTACTAGTAAATAATACAAACTGTATTCTAATGAATCTATAAGAATATCTTAAGCATAGCACACAAAACAATGTTAAAAATTTTTTTAAATTGCTCATCATGAACAGCTGCACATTCGTCAACCAAATGTGCTCTGGGTAAATATCACATTGAGGACTCTGATTTTAAATTATTTATGAAATATTAAACAAGCAAGAAGAGATAAAGAAAACTGAGAAAATGTTTTCTATGCTTTGAATAGGAATGTGTTCACATTAGTGACCATGTTTGATGGTGAATTTGAATAAGACTTAAGAATGTAACGTATAGCAGATAAAACATTGCCAAAGATAATGACATTTAGAGTAACCTGATTTACATTTTTTTCCCTTTAAACAGGTCAGCTTAATCTGCCTGCTAGAAAAGAGCATCTCATTACACTGGTAATACTATGTCCCAGCCACTTAAATTCACACTTAACTCCTTTAGTCTAAGAACACATACAATAACCAAACACTGAATAAACTGATCTGTTGTTCATTGCCATGAGAGCCTTATGCATCCTGATCCAATTTCTGATCACCATAAGGCTTTGAATTTCAATGGCAAACACTGAGTGAATAACATCAGGGGCTGACACATCACATAACCACTAGTTTCCTGGAAAGGTGAGAATTTCTTCCTAACAAACCACTTTCTGTACTCCAACAATACATGACATAATTACACTAACATTACACCAACTCAAATAACTTTCTCACAGCACAAGAATAACCGAGAGAAGAAACTGATACTCTGAGTAGTTGATCAACTACATGAACTGTGATATGAATGAAAACGTACTCTATATGCCTATAAAAGCAACCAGCTATACAGCTACAGCAGCATTGAAGGCAATTTCACTGACACTATCACAGTAGGTGCTGTGAATTCCTGTGAATCTAATGACAAATTTTCTGTACCCGTACTAAACATATTATACCTAATAATGACATGCATGTTTGCCTTAAAAATGTATAATTATTTTTGTATTTATATCAACAGTTTATCTATTTAAATAAAACACAATTTACAGTTAAAAAAAAACTGATATAACTCAAAATGTATGTATATATATATATATATATATATATATATATATATATATAGACACACACACACACACACACACACACACACACACACACACACACACACACACACAATTGCACAGGTGAACACATTGGTATCACACAAAGCAGAGAAGAGTTAAGTAGTAATCGATTCCACTGCAAGCTGGATAGTGCGTGGAGCTAAATGTAACCTTGGGCCTCTGGCTGCCATATTTATTGGCCCAAACCCCGGGAGATGAGACTGGGCTAATGAGCTAGACACTAACACTGGCTCCCTACCCGACTGTTAGACCAGCCAAGCCCTTGGCTTTCTCTGTTAATACCTTCAGACGTTTCAATAAGAGGGCTATAGCTAGTGCAGAGGCCATTATTGCACTTCTGTCTCTTCTCTATACTTTTTAATATCTCCTCATCCAAGGAAACACAGACACTGCAGACGTGTGATAGTCAAAGGCTGACCGGGCCTATGGTAATATATTTGTGATCGCTGGCCATTATATCCACAGTTGAGTGTGACAAGCTGAGGCCCACTGAAAACCAGAATACAGATTGCAAAAGTCCAAATATAAAACCCACAAATCTTATGTTATTCTTACTTATCTTAACTTTAAACTGAGATTAGCAGAAAATGAGCATCCATTCAACATCTGTGTCCATATTTTTAAATTGCTTAATGATTATGGAACATACCACAAGGGTGCAAATGCCTTCAGCAGTGTCATTGGTGTGATGAATACTGCATGTCATTCCTCTCAACTCTTTCCCTATGTTTCCTAACTTTTATCTATTTAAGTGAGAAATTGATAATCTGATGTTGATAGTAAAAAAAAAAATAGTAGATACTGGATAAATATAAATACATTTTATAAGTTGTAAATTATTTTACATAAATATATTTTACATTTGTTTATATATATATAGTGTTTTTTTAATCAGTTTTACAGTTTCCATTACTTATAAATCATTGCACCTTGTTTTACACTTTATACAACACCAACCTTTTTTTTTTTTTACTTTTTTTTAAGAACTTTTTTGGGGGTGAAAATATCTGTAACTGGTGCTCTTCCTTGCATCATGTGGTTCAGACCCTGAATAGTAATAATTTGCAATAAATAATTTGGTGGTGTAGTACAGGAACATTTCCACTCAAGACTGAGGTCAGTCATTGCACCACATGCCCACAATGTGCTTTCAGCTTTGCAGTAAGATTTGTATTTCCTTTGCGATCCCGGGCTGTTTACTGATCGCATAATTGGAAGTCTCCAAAGATAATGCTAACAATGGAAAATCTGCATCATATCACTATGGTTTGTTTGGTGGTTACTGGATTTACAATTGGCTGCTCTGAGCTGTCACGGAACAAAATAAAGCAAACAATCATTCGTAATGTAAAAGCGTAACCTTTTATCCTTTGCCCTTTTTATGTAGGTTTACGGGTACTTTTAATACTGTCAGTATTAAAAGCTTTACTTTGAGTCAAAAAACAGGTGCAGTCATTGTGCATCCACTTTGAGTTTTTGTAATAGGAATAATGGGTAACAAATATAACAGACTACTCCCATGTATCACTGTATAAAGCAACAAGTTTCTCCTCGTGAATTACAATTATGCATTGCTTTTGCAGCTAATTCTAGTACAAGACACACATGACATGTATGGAAAAAAAAAGTCAAAACTAATACACCAAAACAAACAATTATAAAGACCAAAATTAAAATTGTTAGCTGGAAGAATGTGTGCACAACAGATTCTCAATGTAGCCATGAAAACATCCCAAACAATTAGCATGGGAACACATATGCTGTCAAAGAAGGGGTGAGACAAAAGGGGTCAGAGGTTCCTCAAAGTTCTGTATGAGGGCTGCCTCTGATCAGCTTGACTGTGTGTAGGGTGAATGGCTGGGAAGGGCAACTCTGGGACAAGAGAGGTCAGCAGGACCGAATGATGTGAGCTTTAATGTCTACAGACAGAGGGCACAGAATGGGAACCATCTTTGACGTCTTAATTACCTTTAACATCTTACTCTCATACTTCTGACAGCTGTTTTGGCACAGATCAGAGAGAGTGGAACAACTTCCAAAACTTTCAGTTCAATTCAATTTTATTCATGTAGCGCCAAATCACAACAACAGTCACCCCAAGGAGCTTTATGCTGTAAGGTAAAGACCCTACAATAACATACAGAAAACCCCAACAATCAGATGACCCCCTATAACAGGGAATGTCAACTGGTGGTCCGTGGGTCACATCCGGCCCGCCCTAGCTTTCCATCCAGCCCCCCGAATAGTACTGCCACAGGTAGTATATGCCAATCAATCACGTCACGTCATAACCCGTTAAATACCCTTCTCTGACTAGTCTGAATCAACAAAAGCCTCCAAACACCACTTCCCATTGCCCGTAAATGCCTCCATGTCCCTAGAACCAATCAGAATGCAAGGTCGGACCATGTGACTTCAAGCATTTTCTGGCTGTACTGAGGAGCCGGCTTTTGTTGGTGGTGATCAGATTGTAAACGCAGCTGAAGGTGAGTCTAACCTTGTTTTGTGTCGAAAAAAATGCTCCACGATCAAACTTGTCTAACTAAAGGAAGTAAAAGTTGTAACAACATTTCCGTTGATGATCCTGCGGAAGGATCATTAATGGCTGCCAAGCCTACTCCCCAGCCTGTGTGGGGCTCCCGTCTCCTTTCCTGTGAGGGTTTCTCACACGGTATGTTCACGGGGGGGACCGGGCGGGTAGATGGCCATCATGGTCATCTGGCCCTTACACTGTCTGCTGAGAAAAATTCCAGCCCTTGGACAAATGTAGTTGATGACCCCTGCCCTATGAGCAAGCACTTGGCAACAGTGGGAAGGAAAACTCCCTTTTAACAGGAAGAAACCTCTGGCAGAATCAGGCTCAGGGAGGGGCAGCAATAAACCACGACTGGTTGGGGGTGGGGGAAGGGAGACCGGACAAAAGACATGAAAGAAACTTGCAAAAAGTTTGGGGACAGTCAATGCCAGTTTTCTGTGCCTCGAGTACTCCAGCAAAAACCAATGGACAGAAACTGGAAAGATATATATTCATGTAGCTTTTTTTTTCTTTTTTCTTAGAGCACATAGTTTTTGAAGCATGTAACAGATTTTCAGAAGTGCATTACCAATGCATTCCTTGAATAAAGAATAGTTCATAGCATTTTTCACAGGCTGCAATTTTTTTCCAATCTAACACCAAAAATGTACACAGATTATCTTTAGACCGATCCTCAGAAAATTCATAAGGATTTTTGATTATTTGACAATCATATCCTGCTGAAATTAACAGAAAATCTGCCAAACGGGAATCAAAATCACATCCCAGCAATGTTGATAGAGCAAAGGCTCTATCAAAATCAAACAATTTTGGGGCACTTGGCCACTAGGGTGCACTGAAATAAGCAACATGTGTTTAGTCTCAAAGAAATGTTTTGTGTGTTCGGTAATGCATGCTTCTGTTGCCTAATTTTGCAACAGTCATGATGGATTTTATCCCAAGATTTAAAATTTGTTTACAGATCACAAATTTTTTCCCCCAATGCTCACCAAAATTGGCACAGATGATTTTAAGAACAAGCCTCAAAAAAGTAATTTGATGGTTTTTTACATTTTCAAAAGCATTTGCTAAACAGAAAGTGAAACAATGTCTCATAATACTGAAAGTGAAACTCAATTTATGTTCCAGTCAATCAAAAATGAGAAAAGCCGGGATTCTTTAAGTAAAATTATATATATATATATATATATATATATATATATATATATATATATATATATATATATATATATATATATATATATAATCTTAAAGAATTCAGGCTGGTCACAACCTTAGTCTATAGACTCTGCACCCCTTTTTGAGGTTGTCCAAATTCTTGAACAGTGGGAGCACTGCAAGTTTATCACTCTTTATCTTTATTGTATATTATCACTGATTTAAACACCTATGGAAAATCTTCCCTGATGAATAGCTTGGCTGACTTTGGGCATCTTGCATTTTTGTGTGTATGTGCCTCTTACAGAATCATCAGATGCTGATGCAGGCCAACCCTCCCACTGCTGATGCCGGACTGGGATGTTGGTCAAGTCTGAAATATTTCTCTTCACCTGCAAACAGAGAAAATTATTGTATATTATTGTTCACTCACAAGACAAAACTCAGACACGTGTAATATCAGTAATGACAAAAACAAGCACTGAAGAAAATCACAAACAGCTCCTTTTAACTGTACAACAAGAGCTTTGATATCGCTCTTTAGATTCTGGCCAGCAAAAAAAAAAAAAAAAAAAAAACAGATTTGGCATCAATATAATTGGAAAATATTCCTTGAATTGCTTCATTACAGTGCATACAATGTTGTAAATTTTAGCAGCTATCCTCCCCTCAGTAGCACAGAAGAGGCAGAGAATAAATGACTTCACAAGTCAAAGGAGGGCAAAGGAAAGGGAAAAAAGGGGGGGGAAAAAAAGACAGCCAGTGTTATCAGCATTCTTCAGATGCCACTGCTAATTCCCAGCAACAACAGCCCCACGCTCTGAAATGAACAGTATTTCTCTTCTCCCATTCATGTGCGGACGCTGTATCTGCATCACTTAATAACACTCCTTGCTTTTAAACAGTTAGCAGCCAGGAGCGCCTGTCCCACCAAGCGTTGCATTACACCAGCCACTGGGTTGTTGGTTTAAAGCCCTAACGCCAGCCTGATGTGCGCCAGTCAACCCTGATCAAAGCCCCGTCGGTGTCTGAACGCTGGCGGCCGTGGATTCTAGTGCATTTGTTCTGCAGGATTCAGTCGTTCAGGCCCGCAGGGCTGAACACTGACGCTGAGAAAACTATCTATTGTGGAGCAAAGATCCCTCCACACACACAGGGCAAATCCTGTCTTTGTAACAAGCACCGAGGAGAGATGGATCCTTGAGCATATTCGTGGCTGCTGGTCATGGAGGTGGAAACTTAAAGAATGCTACAAACACAAAGTCAAAGCCAATCTCAGGCAAAGCAGGAAAGCCTGTGCAACACACTGAACTGTAAAGATTATGAAGGCAGACTATGCTTGGCAGCTTGCACCGTAATACTACTTATTACCGCACTTTGCATTTATATGTGCTTTAAAAACAGTCTGGGAGCACAATCAGAATTACTTGTATTATCCTTTTATAAAGGAAATGCTAAAAAAAGAAAAAGGTAAGGAATACTTCAATCACATATTGGACTTGGATGAATGAAAGTTGATAATCTTTACTGGCATAAACTGTGAATTTATTGAGAACAAAATAATATAACAAAGGTTAGTGGGAACCAAAATCCTTTGGAAAAAAAAAATCACAACAAAAATCAAATTAAAATTTTTGAGCAGGACTTTTTCTCTACAGCTAGAATAGGCTCCAGCCCCCCTGCAACCCTGAAAAGGATAAGCAGAAGAAAATGGATGGATGGATGTTATCAATCATGCATAGAAATCATATTTCATTGTTGCTGTTCACAGCACAGCAAAGCAATTCAGAGTACAAATAAGCAGAGAAAAGAATAAAAGAACAATAATAAATGAGTGGCACAGTCCATCCTTTGCCTTTCCATCGTAAATCCCACACCACACTGCCCAGTGCCTATCCTTATGAAGAGAGGCTGTGATCAGGACAGCAGGCTGGGGTCAAAGCGGGTGGCCAGTGTTATTACAGAGTGTAATATCTATGTTTGACCAGCCAGACTACAGGGATTTGACTGACCGGCTGGCTGGCCGATGAATAGAGGGGAAAAGGGAGGAAAGGAGAGGCATAAACACTAGTAATGAAGAGACTGCAGTCAGAGGTTAAAGCAGCATCAGAGAAACAACAAACTTACGCCCACCACAGAGAAAGTGAAGGTGAGAGGTGGAGGAGGAGTGGAGACAGACAGTAAAAGGCACCTGGCAAAGGACAATCTGATCTCACCATAGAGAAAGAGAAAAAAAAAAAAAACACAGCTACACAGCAAGCTTACCCACCTGAAACTACACCATCGAAACCTGAAGGCAGTCATTCAAGCCTTTCTGGACATATGAAATATAATGCTCTTATGAGAAACGACTAAAGCCATATAAAGAAAAACTAAATTAAGAAGGACAGATAAGAACCTAAAGACTAGGCTGACAGTATGCCTGACCTTAACTCAGGTAGCTGAATTTCTTGTTGCAGCCCTCAGTTACAGAGCACTGTATGTGTTGGCCACAGCAGCAATCGTGGAGCAATATTGTCTAATGCTGCCCCCTGTCTACCACAACAGCCATATGACTAATAAGTAAGACTGAAACAAATGAAAACAATTGCATTTAATAGCTGCCTCTCAGTAACACATACATAGCAAATTCCTACTTACAAATAATTCAGACTTGTACCCCTTGTTTAAAGTCAAACATTTGAAATGTCATTATAGGCTTATTAAGCAAAACATGGCATCAACAATTCAGGGGCTTGTGAAAGGTAGCTGACCTGACTTCTACATACATATGATAAAATGTAAAGAAAATGCCTTCAAGGGAGCATAAAAGGATTTATATCACAGTCCAATACAGTGCTGCAAGCTGTGTACGGCTGTTTATGTTGAGATGAGGCAGGGGTGTACGAGCCAGTTATACACAACATTAGCTAAACTGGCAGTGGTGCTGAGCTGCTGGGCAATATGCCTCACGGCAAAATTAATGATCCAATCATTGTAAATGCCAATTGCCTGTAATCCTTGGCTGGAAGCAAATCAAAGAAAAGGAAAGGTTTCCGTTAAACAGTCACAAGCTCCCTCTCTCTTTCTTCATCTCCCCTAAGCACCAGATGCCTTTCTTTCATTTCTTTTTCGATCCAACCCTCCTTTTCTCAGCTCTCTAGCCCCTGTCTGCATTTGGTTCCTATATGTTGCCCAGCTGCGGAGCAAGGATGGGGCCCGGCCCCGCCACAGCCCTGGGGGGGTGGGGGCAGTAGACGAGGGAAATCCCCAGGACAACTGGTCTGGTCACGGACAACTCAGGACCCGGCAGCCATGCCTATTCTACCCTCTACTTCCCTGGCAAACATTTGCTCTCCAGCTTAGCTCAGAAGCTAGCCAGCAACTTACCCCCACAGTCTTGTCTGGTAATGCCAATCAGAGTCTACACAGCCTTGAGCTCTAGAGATGGAGAAGAAAGAAAGTGGAAAAGGGACACTGGGAGAGAGATGGAGAATGAAGGAACAGAAAGGGAGGGGTAAGGGCAGCTCCCTGAGAGCCACAAGGCAAAGCCACAGTCTTTGGCAAAGACAAACAAGAAGACAAGACTCCATCCTTATTGATATGCACAAGTAGGGACCATCGGTTAGTCTTCAGTAAAGACAAAAGAGAGAATGGGGAAAGAAAGGTGCTCTGTAGTGGTGTCCATATGTGAGATTGGACACAGTATACCAGAAAAGAGTGTCAGTCAGGCTGAATATGGTGTTACCACTTTGTTGCGTCCAAGATATTTCTGTTGACAGAAAAGCATTCCCCTTCCTGTTGGTATCTTTTATTATTCTTTTTGTCTGATATTTTTCAGAGTCTATTTCTTCATCTCTCCCACTGGCAAGCAACTCCACTCCACAACTATTTTTGCTCGCTCATGCTGACTCCGAAAACTTTTTTGAGACAGCCATTACGTGATGTATACACATGATATATTCAGGTTAAAGTTCTGGGTCTCATTTTCCCTGCAGGGGGTCTTGAGATGCCTAAAGACAAGCATGTGTAAGGAAAGGACCGCAACATGGAGGCCTGTTTAAGCCCACATTGTCCCTTCTCTATCCCCTGTGGCCTCTTACAGCACCCCCACCAAGCCAACAGTCCTTTGCCTCCTTTCTGTGTCCACAGTTCCCCCCTCCCACACCACAGGGACCCCTCCCCAGTGTTTGTAATCCCAGCAGAAACACTTAAGGTTCACAGTGGGTGCTCATCAAAACCATCTGCCTGAGAAGAGAGTGAGAGAGAAAAAGGGAGATGATGAAGAAGGAGAAAAAAGGAGAGCGCAGAAGAAAGAAAGAAGTCCGAGGAGGCAAGCTGCCTCCAGTTCAGATGCTGGTTATACTAATCTGTTCAATTAGCACCATTACAGGCCCTGCATGCAGCCTGATTATTATTAGTGTAATCTTGAACCGCAATGAGGACCTAGGCCAGAACAACAGTGGCTGCAGAGAACAAGGAAGAATAAACACCTTTCACTGTTGCTTTTGAGTAAACAGTTGGTCTGGATGTAAAATAAAGAGACCGTAAAGCACAACCAAACTGATAAACAACAAGTCAAAAGCATGTAAAGAACGAAAGAAGAAGAAAAGAAATTAAACAACTAAATACAGATAATTACAACCTGATATATTCAGGCCAAATCCTTCAAATTCAGTTCAAATTACTTTGAAGGAGGTGCTGTAGGACTGAGAGTTGGACTTCACTCTTCTACCTGATTGGTTTGCTGAGGGTATTTTCCTCTTACTTCTGACAGCTACACACTGACCAATGAATGCTGCCTACTCAGGTCTCTCCCTGCACTAGTAGAGCAGGACAGCACATAGCATAAATGTATGGCTGCATCCACACTATTAGGTTTTCATATTAAAACAGGGTTTCCACACCATTAATAAAGAAACCAAAGCAATATCTGTCCATACACCTAAAAATGCATGCAACATGACCACTGACGTACACCTGGACATTCGCTTGTAGGCAGTTGTAGCCTAATACAATGCACAAATTAGCTGTAGAACAGCTGCAAGCATGGACATCAGGCTCAGCAACACCTGTAATTTGTTTTCCTTGTTGAATTAACCACTGGTTGCCAAGAACCATGCCTTTGTTTTCTCCCAGAAAAGGGTCATGTGATGGGGCGTGAAGAATCAGGGAAGGACTGATGAGACCCAATCAGTCTTTATTTCAACCCATCCTGATTAAAACTAAATCCTTTAGTTTTCAAATCAAGACCAGCTTAGCAGAGTTTTTAAAATCCTTGATTTTAAGGGACCTAAAATGACAGAGTAGTGTGGCTGCAAAGCAAAACTTAAGTGTCAAAAAATAACTTATTAATGTGGATTTATGTTTCAGTGGGAAATCTATGCCATAGCTATGGCATAACTGGAAACCTAATGTAACCTAAAGCGTGACCTGATGTGCACCTCCCTAGAAATGTAAATACGCGTTACACTGATGCAGCCCACAACTGCTGATTGGCCCATTCGGTACTTTGAATTCATCCTATGCATTTCCGGCTATTGTTTAAAACACCAGAAGATGACCACAGGGTAATTAACACGATTCACCTGCACAAGCATAAATGCCGGCAATGATGTCGGCCACTTGCGCAAGTTACATCGTAGGTTCTTCACCGCAGCAGTCTAAATGAGGGCTTAGTGTGGACATGGCCTAAAAGACAAGTTTCAAGTGCTGATTTGAACTCATGTAGGACATACAAACTGACACAGACACACACGCTGACTCATCTTCACATTCAAGCAAGCATACATTTACATTCTCATGTTCCTTAACCTTTAATCCATTTGCAGCTGCGAAAGCAATAACCAATGGATAAAGATGCATACTGGATTCGCACCAGGTCCAGGTTGAGTAACCATAAATATTTCATAGGCTGCAAAGTCTACTGTTTAGTTTCAGATGAAGAAAGTGAATGGACTCTGTCTCTTTCCACTGCACCCACATGCCTAGATCAAACAATGTTCAGTCATTTAAACGCCTTTCTAGACTGCTGACACTGCAGAGAGAGAGAAAGGGAGGAAGACGCAGAGCAGAGAAAACGAGGGGGCTGTACCAGAGCGCAGCTGTGAGAGTAATTATGTGCTCTGAAATGTGATCATTTGTGATGAATAATGAATCGATGGCTGAGATAGACTAGCAATGTTTGGCAAATGGAATGAAAGTTGTGTTATGAGAAATCAGAATAAGGCAGAATAATATTACGTGAGTGTATGATGTGTGTGTATGTGGGTGCATTACAGAGAATTTGCGTGATGTGCACATGCATGCATAGAAAGTGACAATGTGATATCCAGTGTGGTTTGTGTCCATACCTCCTGTATGGTTCTGGAGCCGGGGAAGTTGAGGTTGTAGTCCCTCTGAGCCTCACGGTGGCTAATGACCAGCAGGAAGTTTTGGTTTAATGAGTCCTGAAGAGCACTAAACAATAAGGGGGGAAAATTCAATGGTAAGAAATAGAGATAAATACTATAAAGGAAATGAAAACACAGACTGATGCAGAAAGAAAACATCCAAACAAGTTGATAGTATAATGACATGGGAGTAAGAGGAGGGCAAAGACAAACATACATAATCACTAACAGTGACTGAGTCGAGCAAAGGCAAGCTGAAACTTGTCAACTAGTGGTAGCCTGCTGGTCCACATGGAGGTGGGTGCCTCCTCAGGGGGAAAGTCGTTTTCTTTACTGATTATGTCTTAACAAGCCTGTCCAGAGCTATGTTCAGCACAGCAGGCTCCAACAGCTATGACCACCTGCACATCAGCAGCAGGGGGTCCATCAGTCCGCATTAATGTTAACAAAACTGAAAACTGACAAGAAATAAACCCAAGAAAGCCTCCAGTAACTTCATAACCAAAAAATGTATTTAAATTAAAAAATCTTAAAAGCAACATTGTCCTGTGGCATACCCATGCATTAGCACAAACGGAGCACTTTTCCAAGAACAGATGAGGCTGAATACCAACAACAATTATTTTCCCAGTTGAATTTTAAGCCATGTCAATGCTTTTTTAATTTTGTTTGTTTTAAAAGCACCGCAAACCCACTTTTATCATGCATAGAGACCCCGGTGTTCACACTGTACATATCCGTAAAAGAAGTCCCTAAAGCTACTGCAGGCACAGTTACTGTAAACTGATCTAGAGACTTGTTGAAGTTGCTGTAGGCAAGTCATCAAGTATGTATTGTTCCCTGAATGTGCTACAGTTATCTTAACCTGCCGTCCCTTCAGCATGAAGAAATTTTCATTGATCATAACAGTGAATAATGACAACAATAAAGTTAATACAGTGACGCAGAGGGAAAAGCACTACTAAAGCTGAAACTGAATGAGAAGAAATTTTGCAGTAGTTCTGCAAATAAACCCAGCGGGACGTAATGAAGAGACTGAACAATTTACCGATAAAATGTCATCGTGATCTGTTAAAACGGTATTTGCAGATAACCACTGGGTGTCGGTCCATAGACGTTAGCTCACTCACTAACTTACAGCAGTGTCAGAGAAAAAAAGAGGTGGGGGAAATCAACTTTTGGAAGCTTAATTTACAATAAGCTGTGAGGTTAAGTAGCGTTTTGAGCAAACTCTGGGTCTGTGAGGCTGAATAGCAATGGGAGGCTTAAAGGCCGAAACAGGCACTTAATCAGGGCTCAGAACCCAAGGAGAGGAGGAAGAGTTGAGAGAAAGAGAGGGATGGGGGGAATTAATATGTAGCGCACACATTAATTATGCAATCACACCCTTAATCTGCGCAGATCTGGACGAGCTTATGTTAACAGAAGCTCAAATTTACTGTAATGACAGCATATTTACATTGACTAAAACTACGAAATCAATATGTAAATGTAATGTTTGTTGTAGCTAACTGGAGAAGATTGGAAATGTGTGAAGTGGGAAGGATGGATGCATATGTAATAGGCCTGAGCAGACGGATGAGAGCGACGTGTGTGCATGTGTGTGTGAGAGGAGAAATGGAAGGGGTAGGGACATATAAATAAGGATCTAGCTAATATCATGATTATGTTTGGACCCAGTCCCGAGCTGCTGCTGGCAGGCAGCTAGACTCCTAAATAGGCAGAGATAGAGGGTAAACTGAGTGGAAGTGTTACTCTGTCCTTCCAAGCAAAGAAGGAACATCTTATCAGTCATTTATGGCAGGCCGACGAGCCATTTGGTGTGTGCGTGGGTGGAGGTTCTGTTCAAGATTTACTTTGAAAAATCTATCACTCACTGCGCTCTATAGTACAAATATAGCTACTTAAAATATCAAATGCATTCAGCGGGGGAAACAAACTGCCATTCATGATGAGTCATCTCCTTGTCATTTCCCATCTGTCTAAAAAGGCCTGCTGGTTCATATATAAACAGAACAATCATGTTTCAAGTCTAATATCCCTTTGTCTGGACTGCTTTCACCACCTGTGTTTTCAAAGCTGCTGTCTTCTCATAGAAGCAGGCCCTTCGAGCAGTGCAGGGTTGAAATGTGGATGTCGCAGTGTTTGCTTCTGCCTTCAGAGGTCTCTTTCTCACTCAACACACACACACTCGTTGACATCTAGGTCGGCCCGGAACATCTCTGGAGGCACTTGACATGGCATAAGGGTGCCATGAGGAAAATGTCATTTAACTTTATGGACAGCAAAAATGGAGCGTTCTGTAGGGGGAGAAGAGCAGGCTAAACAGATTGGTTTCATTCTGAGGTAAGCCCATCGCCTAAGCTGCGAGTCCCTGCGGCACAGAGCAGACTCTAGACCTTATTAAACTAGCACTGCCAGACACAGAGACACACACGCGTGCACACACAATGCGACATGTGCCTACAAAACTCCAATAACCATATACGCATACGCTGTCCCATAAACATTCACCAAAACCTCTCACTGTTATATACCAACTACCATAATGCGTGTTTCAGATGCTGCTTAAAATGTTTGAAAAAACACACCAACCAGCAGAATGCATGCACCTCATCTTTCCCCTAATAGGTACAGAGGAGGTTATGAGGTGCAAACAAGGGTCTGCTTACCTCCTCCATATTTTGCATCCACAACAAAGCAGTAAAATGTGAAAACGTTCAGGCTCTGCTCTATTTTGGTCTGCCATTGTGTCCAAAAGGTCAATTAGCGTGCTACATGCTCGATCCTTCCCATCATTGCTTTAGCTGACCAGCTAGCTATGTCCCTGAAGTATCTGTGTATCTGCGACTGGATAGCTGACACGTGGAAGTAAAGTGTGAGACGACCGGAAACCTAAATAAAAGAAAAACCCACACAAAACCTAATGAATCACGTTTGTCACTTCAAACTTCTTTTGAGAGTTCAAATTAAAAATAACCTTTCATTGGCAAACACATGCTTGCTCGAAGCTGGAGCGGAGAATAAACAATAAAGGAAACAGGCTCCACTGAAATATTCATCAGACCTTCATCATTTATGCAAGAGATTAGCTCCTCCTTAACACCATCTTGTATTCACATGGGGTCATCAACATGGCCACAGAAAAACTTCAGACCATTACTAACTGCACATCACTTCACTAACTAAATAACTATCTAAATGAATTGGTCCTCAAAGGAGTATCTCCCAAAGCCTCAAGATTTATTTCTAATCAAACAAGACAACCAAACGGAGTTTGCTCAGCGAGATCATAATGACAGTGCAGCACTATTTAATCAGTCGGTTTGGTTGAGGTCTGTGTACAGCATGAGCCAAGCTCTACAAAGTAATTGCCTGGGATATTATCATTTATGGGAGACTTGAATTTTAACTATAAGCACCGACAAATTACATTCAGGTGGATAACTGTCTTTTTAGATAAAAAAAAAAAACTACAAACTAACAAATATAATTCAGGAGACAGTGAGTCTCATTAACCTCACTGAAAACGTGAGTAAAGCCAGTTTACTTGACAATAGTGGCGCCTTTATTTTGGATTAGCATTAGTAGGCACAATAAAACTTTCACTAAGGCAGTTATCAGTTTAGTTCTGTGCTGCTTTCATAACATACATAGAATTACCATTCAGTTCTAACAGAAGAATTTCACTCTTAATTGTAAACCACAATATAAAATGTTACTAAGTTAAGTAAAGGTCAATCATGTATAATAACTTTACCAACTTTATGTCTCTGTAAATTATTTTCCTGTCATACATTGTTGTGTGATATACTGGCTTTTTTTAAAATCAGCTATGTTGAAAATAAACACATCTTAACAAGCAAAACAATTCTGGTATAAACTTTATTTGAAAGATGTACTTAGATTTTTTTGTTTTTTTTGGTCTTTTACAGTTTTACACCGCTATTTCATAATGCAACACAAATAACAGAAAACTATGATGTTGAATAAATTATATTTTTAAGGCATGCCGGCCATATTGCACTAAGTCATATATCACCTACCTAATAACTGAATTAAAAGGAGCCCAGACTTGAGGGAGTCTGTATGACAGATATTTTTGTCCTAGATGTCACAAAGGAAACTGGGATCTGCAGAGCAAAGATTTTTCTTGAGTGCCACAAACCACCCTTTTGTCGATTTAGTGCTCGTTCTATTACACGCACCTAATGAAATCCCATAAAACTGCTCTAAATTTGAGGTTTTAGCACTGAGGTCACAGTTAGTTGAGTATCGTTCTGGCTTGTGTTATATTCAAAGGCTTGTTTTTTTTTTTTAGAATATTCTCATAGAAAGACTAGAACCACTTGTCAGTGCATTGGAACACAATCCCACTTTCACTCTAAACATCTATAATACACATATACATACACAGCAACATTATAAATGCCGCAAAAGGTTAAACACAATAAAAGTAGATTTTATAGCAGAGCTGTTGCGGCAGACTGTACAAGTGCAACTAATAAAGAGGCAACTGAGTGTTTGGATTTTTGAAGCAAACACTGTTGCCGGATGCCTGTTTGAAAATGGCTTTAGTGTGTGCAACATGCATCCAAGTTGAGACAAACAAATAGATTACTTAGAGGAAAATGAGATACATAGTTTTTTTTAATGTTACTAATTAGATTTTCTGCTATATTTGGCTTAATTATGGTTAATTAGATCATAATTACATGCTGGAAGGAGAAGTGGAGAGGCGGGTTTTATTAGTTTTATCAGAAACTTGCAAGAATGTAGGTCAAAATGATGTGTTTGTCCTAATGTTAACCCATAAAGTGCTGCATGGAGTTTAGTGTAAGCTCTTGGAGGTAGGGCTGCAGTATAATAAATGGGAAGATTCATTCATTCATTCTTTTTTTTTTTTTTATTCCACTTTAAGCAACACAAAGAGTGGAAAAAAGTTTAAATACTGTAAAAGTAACAATAAAAGCAATTAAGTGACATTATATTTTAGGGCGAGGCATTTAGCTGTGATCAATAACTATGTGACCAATAACTACAGATGATAAGATATCTTTACAGAAAAGAAAGAGAACTATGTACACTATAAGAATTTCACACTTCCTCCAATAATACATTTTGATATTTTATAAAGATGGATTCATGATTTACACATGAAAACCAGCTACTTCTTTATCTTTATCACACAATGTAATGTTCATTTGATTCATCCTAAACTCCTCTTTTATTATGTTACATGAGTAAAATGGGAAGGCTGCCACTTTCATAAGTAAATCAAGTGTCATAAGACATACAACACATAAATAAAGTTTTGTTTTGCTTTGATTTTGTCTACATGGGTAGTGATACTACCAGTTTATTCAGTTTATCATTACACATTACTACTTTGAGTTGGTATGCCACTCATGATGAATGCTTTACTGGCACTGAGCTCTGTCTGCTACAACACATTTGCAGGCACTTCACATGAATTGCGTGTAGTGTGTGTGTCTATGGTGTGACCACAGTTTATTTTTACTACAAGCCAACAGCCTGTTTGGTCTCGCTACAGGGGGCTTCTCCCTTCATATTCTGTGATCTGTCACCCATCCGCTCCCAGTATGCCAACAGGGTCACCATACGCACAGAGACACACATTAATAGGCAGCTGCATGTGCATATACACAAGAGCCCACCCACTCCTTTCAGCCCCAACTGTCCGCCACTAAAATAGCTGACACAGAATAATGAGCTCCTGACACCCGAAATGATATCGATAACACTTGGAGGAAAGGCAACGGTGCTGCTAAAAAGACACAGCAGTTAGTGTAGGAGTGAGAAGATGAGGAGAGAGCAATGGAGGGAAGACTGGGGAGACGAGGGTCATTAACTGCCAACACCATATAACTACCACTTAGCCTAACTAGCATGGAAAGCAGCAAACTGCCAAATTACTTCTTTTACACGTGTTCTACAGACATGTGGATGCGTGTTCAGGGGAGAGCTACAGTACAATTTTTGTTTTTTTAATCCACAGCCAAAAAAAAAAAAAAAAAAAAAGAAAAAAAATGAGCCATTATATGCAACTCTATAAAACACATCTGGATCTTCTGGCAAACTGACTAATATGCTTTGCAGATGTCCTGTATGAGCAAAATAGCTTATCTTTTTTGATCAAATAGAATATTTCAACAACCTTAAGACAATTTTTACAGTCACGGACATGAGAAACTCTCAAAAATATTAACCTAAAAATGTCCCACTTCTGATAATGGTGTTTATCTTGCCTTTTTCTGTTATCTTTAATGCAGGTGAGCTGGATGTGAAAGGACACTGCTCAAACATTCATTTCAAAAATATTCTGAAGACTATCATAGACAAATGTCTTCACAGACATTAGCTTCTAAAATTACAAGCCATTCTTTTATTAATCACAGAGGTGGCACTGTACATGCTCATCACTTTCATTCTGCCTGGAAATGTTTGCCAACCACAGATACAGCGACACACAGCACGGGGACAATGACATACAGCAAATACTCATACAAACAAAGAACAAACTCAAACACTACAACCACAGAAATATTGCAAGGAACTATTGCAAAGACATATTCCCACAAACAAAAACAGTGAACCCTCATATCTATTATTTCCTGTCCAATCCCCTCAAAATAAAAAATAAAAATGATCTTTGTCATCCTGTAATAACGAGGTAGAATAAGGGAGAAATATTATTTCTTTGGATGTTTACCTGATACTGATGAAAGAACAAATCACATATTCAGCTGCCACCTATGATTGCATTACTGCTATGACTTTACACTGAGCTGCCTGACATTTCAGAGAAAAAGGTTGCTAATGCTGCCACTCATTCACTAAGACAACCTGAGAAACCCCTGGATGAAGAACACTGACTTCATGAAGCTTTCCCAGCAAATCTCTGTTGTTACTGGGCCCTATAACTAATGTGTGATCTTTCAAGAAAGAAAGAAATAAGAGACATGAAGTGTGAATGTCATATGCACAGCTTCTGAGGAGAAAGATGCAAAGGAAAACCCTCAGCAAGCAACAATATCATGGTGAAGATTACAAAGAAGGACGAGAAAATTATTATTTGCATAACACACAAAGACTGTGGCAGCAGACGTTCCTCTCATCTTCTCAAAATGTCACAATGGATGTGAAAAATGAATGTGCACTGGCAGGTCAAATGTCTCCTAATGAACCTATGAAAGCGGTATTTGCTGCCTATTCTGGATGCATCCTCTTTATAAGCAGACATAGAGCACCACCTGGTGTTTGAACCGCACTCATGTCACTGCCTATAATATTTTATAGTGTACAGGCACCAGTACGACAAGAGAGGATTTCACATAATAATGACAGAAGTTATACAGTGGTAGCTGAAGTACCTGTTTTTGCTGGTGCTGGCAGTAGGGGCAATGTCTGGAGTCAAGACATACAGGCTGTTGTTCTTGGGCAGGTGTAAACTTCTCAGCACCGTCTGAGTACACACACATAAACATAACACACAACTCTAAAATGGTTCTGTGAATCAGTTATAGCTGTAGAGACCATGAGTACAATAGAAAGTATACTTGACCAGCTCTAAAATGCAACATCTCAAGAATATTTTGACACTTAATCTGCACTAATAGGCTGGAAACTGATACTGTTCTTAGAAAGAAAGTTCCACTGATTTCAAGTAACACACCTGATTGCAAGACTGTTAGTAATGTAAAAAGATTAACAGAAGGAACAGGCTTAGCTAATAGCTTGTTATATCACCGGTTATATCACCCTTCTTGTTTTTCTTAGCGCCTTAATGTGTTCAGTTCAACTTTATTTACAGTGCTCAAAAAAAAATTAAAGGAACACTTTTTAATCAGAGTATAGCATCAAGTCAGTTATGTTTCTGGGATATTGATCAGTTAAGTGTCAGAGGGGGTTGTTAATCAGTTTCAGCTGCTTTGGTGTTACTGAAATTAACAACAGGTGCACTAGAGGGGCAACAATGAAACAACCCCCAAAACAGGAATGGTTTTACAGGTGGAGGCCACTGACATGGCTAGGGTCAGTATCACTACTGGTAGCATGAGGTGATACCTGGACCCTACAGAGGTTGCACAGGTAGTCTAACTCTTCCAGGATGGCACATCAATATGTTCCATCGCCATGTTTTCTGTGTCTCCCAGCCAGAGGTGGCAAAAGTACAGAAATTCTGTACTTAAGCAGAAGTACAAGTACTTGTGTTAAAAAATACTTTGGTAAAAGTTGAAGTACTGGTTCAACTTCTTTACTTACGTGAAAGTAGAAAAGTACGGGCTCTGAAATGTACTCAAAGTAAGAAAGTAAAAGTAGCTCTTTGGAGGACATTTCTACCAACTATTTTTGTGTAAAGTTAACTGAACCTTATTATATATTACTGTAATAATATAAAATAATGAGAATACAAACGTTATTCCAATCTGGATTTTAATTCTAATGAATGTGCTCAGCTTGAATCTGTTATGTAGGACACAAACTGTGAAAGGGAATTTAAACACAGCTCTATTCTCTGTGTCCTGCATAGTAGAGGGTGACTGTGCCTCCACACCTAAACACAAAAATGAGGATACTCAGGGGTTACAGTGGGATTCAGATGGAGGAAGGTGAAGGAAACCTAAGATTAGTTGTAGTGGGGAGAAGAATCACTACTTTCTATTGTGAGCTCCAGTAAATCATCTTGGTGTGCAGGCTGTGATCAGCTGACCTGCTGCTGCTCTGAGATTTACTGCTCTGTCTGGATGAACTTACGGACTCGGTCCAGCCCACTGTAAACCCTGATTATAGCGCTATAAATGATACATCAATTATATGGTTTTGCCTCTTTAATCTCTTTGTATGTGGTAAGCCCCGGTGATGGAGGATACACAGTACGATTGTCTCTTATGTGTTATTGTTCCTCAATTTAGGCTCAGATCATTTGAAGTTTGACGGCACAGTGACCGGAAATACAAACTTCTCTCAGATGCATTAAACCTAAAGTAACGAGCCTGTTTTGAAAATGTAAGAAGTAGAAAGTACCGATATTTGTGCAAAACGGAGTAAAAGTAAAAAGTAGTCAGAAAAATAAATACTCAAGTAAAGTACAGATACCGGTACCTGAAAAATCTACTTAAGTATAGTAATGAAGTATTTATACTTTGTTACTTCCCACCTCCGTTCCCAGCATAGTCTCAAGAGCATAGCGGAGATTCCAGGAAACAGGCAATTATTCTAGGAGAGCTGGACTGCTCTTTTATGCAAGGAGGAGCAGGATGAGCACTGCCAGAGCCCTACAAAATGACCTCCAGCAGCCACTGGTGTGAACGTCTCTGACAAACAATCAGAAACAGACTTCATGAGGGTGGCCTGAGGGCCCAACATTCTCTAGTGGGCACTGTGCTCACAGCCTGGCACAATGGAGCCCGATTGGCAGAGAATACCAGAATTGGCAGGCCCAGCACTGGCGCCCTGTGCTTTTCACAGAGCAGGTTCACCCTGAGCACATGTGACAGGCGTGAAAAAGTCTGGAGAAGCCAGAGAACGTTATGCTGCCTGTAACAGCAATCAGCAACACCAGTACCCATGGGGAATGCATAGACTTCTACAAGCAACGGCACCCTGACTGCCATTGGACCCATTGTCAGACCCTACACTGGTGCAGTGGGTCCTGGGTTCCTCCTGGTGCATGACAATGCCTGGCCTCATATAGTGAGAGTTTGCTTGCATTTCCTGGAGGATGAAGGAACTGATATCAGTGACTGGCCCTGACACTCACCTGACCTAAATCCAATAGAACACTTTTGGGACATTTTGTTTCCGTCCATCCAACACTGCCTAGTTGTGCCTCAGACTTTCCAGGAGCTCAGTGATGCCCTGGTCCAGATGTGGAAGGAGGTACCCCAGGACACCATGTGTCTTCTCATTAGGAGTATACCCCAATATTATCAGGCATGCATAGAAGCACATGGGGGCCATAAAAACTACTGAGTACCATTTCGATTTGCTGCAATGAAATTTCAGCAAAATGGACTAGCCTGCCACATCATTTTTCTTTGAATTCAGTCCTCTGTAGGTTGATAATTTTCATTTCCATCAATTGATATCAGTACAGATATCCAGCATGATTTTTTTCCCCATTGAGATCTGATGTGTTTTCAAAGTATTCCTTTAATTTTTTTGAGCATTTTATATATAGCACCAATTCACAACAACAGTCGCTTCAAAAAGGTAAAGACCCTACAATATTAAGAAGAAACCCCAACAATCAGATGACCCCCTAAGAGCAAGAAACTGGTGACAGTGGAAACCCTCCGGCAGAACCAGGGAGGGACAGCCATCTGCCACGACCAGTTGGGGATGAAGGGAAAGAGAAGAGTTTTTTTTTTTTTTTTTTTTCTTGGTAACAAAAATAAAAGCTGTTAACTCACACTATCAGACACATCTCCGCTCTTCCATCCTTTCAACTGCATTTTGGACACTGGAACACCAAGCTCTGTTTCAAGGATTTGTTTGATTTCTCCTATAAATGAGATTTGACAAAGAAAACCAGTGCAGAGAAAAATTTACCTTTTGCGCACAAAAGTCAGTGTGAAACACAAAAAGGCAGTGTGAAACGCTTTGTTCTAAGTTGGAATATGGACTCAGTACATCTGTGTGAGTGTGTGGTGCTCACCAACTGTACTGCCCTCCTCGAGCACCAGCTCTACAGAGCGTTGCCGATACTCAACCCTGAAGTTGAGCATCCGGGGCTGACGCTCTACAATGTGTCGGGAAGAGGGGTTGATGGGGCAAAAAGCTGAAGTCGAGGACGATGGAGGAGATGAAGACGAAGACGAAGAAGAGGGGGGAGGAACTGCGCTTCCTGCTGCTGCATCAGCTGCTTCTGAGAGGCTTGGAGGTCCGTACATTGTGGCCTGACTCGCCTCACTGGAAAAATTACTACAGAAAAACAGTAATCAGTCAGAAGAAACAGACAAAACATGAAAGAGGGTATGAAACAAATACAAAAAAAAACAATTCAAATTACTTTCTCATCACTGCATGCCTCTCCAAACCATTCAAGTTATAGTTTAACTGCATGAATGTCCAAATCAGTGGTCTAAACTCATACAATACTTTTAATGACGTTAACAGTTGGGCAGCAAAGATTTCTATCACTAATATCCTACTAAAAGAAATATGGTCTCCCCTTGTGTCCCTTGGTTATGGTGCTGAAAAACTGTTTTTGCCAAACATTATGATGTCACATAATGTTTGGCAAAAACATTATGTGACACCTATCAACCAAATGTTGATAAGCTCATGCTTTAAATCCAAGTGAACATTTGTGCCAAATTTTAAAAAATTCCTTTAAAGCTTCAGTGCATCTATGTGACAATGACTGCTACCAGCAGAGTGTCAATAAGCAGGGTTTCTTTGCTATCCACTAAATATATGTTTACAATCTTGCATGCTTCTTTTATTTGTTGAGCAACTGTTCTGCAATAGCAAGTGCAAAAGCCACGCTTTAACACAAAGTCCCCATTTTATCACTCTCACAACACTGGAGAGGCCACGGCCCTGAGGCGTATGTCGACTGCAACAAAACCTCCACAAACAGACCCTAATAACAGGGAAAGGAATGAACCCAGCCAGAAGCCAGAATATTATAACTGCCCCCCTACTAATCAATTCAGTGAGACAGAACCTTAATCCAGCAATTATTGGAAAATTTGCATTTTTTTCTTAAATTAGAATCTGATGCATTAAGTTGTGATGAGCACTTCAAAAGTGAGTTCCTCAAACTTGGTGAGGTTAATAAAGGTATTAAAGATTTTAATTGCTTGTGTTATTAGCTCAAGTGCATTGTGCAGATCTGAATTGCAACTTAGATGAAAATCAGATAACATTTTATCTGTAAACAATGCAGGAAATCAACTAAAACCAAAGGGCTCACATAATGGCTCTTGATGTTTTATAGTGTATGGGTAACCAGCATCACCCTGTTGTGAAATATATCAACAAAGGACACTGATAACATGTGAACTACATGCCATGAACTCTAGAAAATACTAGGAGATCAAGTCAGGACATAGCTGCAAGTTCTCCTTTCTCACATGTAGCATACATCAGGAGATCACTGCACTAGCTACATATTCTACTGGAAATACTCCACTTGATTTTGGTGAGGGTAATGCCTGATTAGATGGACACAGGAAAACCCCTTCTTAGCTGTGGATGTACTGAACTGTTAACTGCGCTACTGTCACACATCAGATATCACACCTAGACTTTGTACTAGAATGTTGGCAGGTTAAATACTGTGCAATGCCCAATCCAACTGTGACAGGCATTTGTGTTCTCACATGCCTCTCTGTCAGGTATCATCTAGAAAAGCTTAGGGCTGCAATGCATGTGTGAAAACAGCAATAAAAAGCATGCCACTGTAGTAACTGAAGGTGGTAACTGTATATCACCTCTATCATCATAGTCTACATTTGAGACAGATGAGGCAAAAAAGAGATTTTGCTCCAAAATCTGAGGACAAATATGAGACATCCTGCCAAGATGATGTTGGGGGGGTTGGAAAGGATCTAAGGGAATAAAAGTTGATTCCAAGAGCTGTCAAGATCCTCATTGAGAAGGCCATTAAAATATCTGTTGTTGCTGTTCGGGTGTAGTTTTATGCTTTACTACATTTATACTGAGGCCTTCAACTATGACAACACTTATGACTTCAACTGAGCTGAGCCCAGTGAGAAACCTATTTTTAATTCTATTAACAAGATGCTTATGATTCCCAAATTGCTTTGTTGAAAAGACAGAAGTATGGGTTGAAATGCTGTTTAGGCAGGCATACTGAGTACCCTCCAACTGGCCCCTGATCAGGTCACATCAAGAGTCTGTTTACGGAGCAACGCTGGCCTGCTCATACCAATACCAGCCACTTAGTAAATGTGCTGGCTGCTGGTCACACTGCCAGTGTGACCTGAAGAAAGACTGACAATATTCTCATGGCCCAAGCCCTGAAAACAAACTACAACACATGCATGAATGTGTACACACAAAATAAAATGGTTAAACAGGAAGTCTCCAGTGTGAGGGTTTAGATTAGCTCATTGCATTCATGAGTATCAACTAACCGTTGAAGGAAAGTGAATGGCACAAACCCTCTTAAAAGAAACCTCTTCTATTCAGAAACTGTGTTCAACTTGATTCTTGGCAGAAAGCTTCCTTGCAGTTGGAGTCTTTTATATCATTCTTCCATTAAACAGCAGAATAGAAAAATCATAGCAGAAGCAACCCTCAGCAACTCAGCAGTCTCTATTTTAATGTTATTTCCCGGATGTGACTGCGTATGGCTATGATTTTATTAAGCAACACTTCTTTTAAAACATCCAAATATTATACTATTAGGCATTACAGAAAATGTGTTTCCATTAGTTCTGCACAACCTGTATTCCTTATAACCACGACAAAGTTCACAATGCCTGGTCACCACTGGGATGAAGTTTTCAATATCCTGCTAATACAGTCAGGACTTACTTTCTTTCTGAACTGCTTTGCCCGCATGTACATGGGAGGTTTATGTCAGTAGCGCATATTTCTCTGAGATTTTCAGTATATCCCCACATTCATTTATGTAGTCAAATCTGCCTGGCATTATTCAACACTTCTGATACGGTCATTATGGTGTGACCAAAAAACAAAAGTGTTTTGAAGTTATGCACAATATGTATCACCTCGTGATTCTGTGCATTTCCCTGGGAGTTAAAAGTACATATCTCTGATTTAGAGGACATTTGCGACAACGTGATTATTACCTTTGTAAGATCCCGTTCTCCTGTGGTATCACCCCATTGATGGCTGCCTGTAATGAATGCAAAAGTAAAAATTGTCATTTTGCTTTCAAACACTAAACAACACTACAACAAAACATGCAACAAACATAAAGTGAACTGATTTCAAAGAGACTGGCAGATGCAGGTTTTGATGGTGGCTGAGAAACTTGCAATTCTTTCTGGCAAACAACCTTAATTCAGGCATCTTTGGTCTCAGGCCAATTTTCTAAAAAATAAATAAATAAAATTTTTTATTTTCCTCTGACCTTTACCTTGAGGTCAAGGTCATCGAGATTTGAACTCATTTGAGCTTTTTAGTAGATGCACCTATATTGTGAATGTGAACATCCAATCTCACATTGTTCTAAAGTTATTATATTTACAAGATTTTCAGAAAAACGTGACCTCTGACCCAATTATGGCAAAAATTTAATCAGGTGATCTAGGGGTCTTTCATGCAAATTTGGTAGTATTGCAGTAATATTGTTAACAAACCAACACAAAGACAAAGAAGGGGTAAAAAAACAAAACTGAAAGACTGAAGGGTGACCAATCAGAACAAAGAGAATAAAGAGAAAAAGAGAGAAAAGAGAAAAAAGCACAAATATAACCGCTGTCTGCTCTGCAGCTTCCTTTTGTTTGAATGGACAACTGTTTGGATTTCTCTCGAACACTCGCTATTCTACACTGCCAAACAGGCAACGAAACGTTGGTACGTGCTGGTATAATCATATCCACTGTTCTTTTTGTGTATGACCTAAAAAATAAATGTTCATTCTTTGTATCTAAAGCAATACTAGATGTTTCGTGCAAAGAAAAGGTTTAACGAACTGAACCGAAGACCACAAGCAGCGTCGTCAAACATGTTACAGCTGGCCTTCATTGGAGCATACAGGCATCATCTTTAGGTCTTATTACTGTTTCCATCCATAGTTTATCAAAGGCCACCCATTCCTTGCTGGTAAACTGCCAGAAACTGTCTGAGCGGTTATCAAGGCTAAACATAGCCTCAGCACTTATGAACATGACTCTTTTTCTCTTAACTGAAACTTCCACTGGCTTCAGCTTCTAACAGCATTTGCACAGTCACAACTTTGTTTCTCTTTTCTGACCTACTAACTGTTGTTCAACCGCTGTCAAGTTTTAAAATGTCACAGTGGGTAAAGCTTAGATAAACAATAAAATGAATGATGGATGCTTCAGTATCAGACCACGGCGTTGTGCATGTGGCATCACAGTCATACTGTCCTGGCTCACTGGGACACTATAATACAACAGAACCAGGTGGACTGCTAAACAATTTTCAGGGGAAAAAAGACTACTCAGGATTTTGGGTGAAATATCCCTACTCCACATTCACACCAGCAGATTTGTTTTTACAAAAACTAACACCTACTGCAGAAGAACTGCAAGTCATCAGATTTACAGCTGCAGTGAGTCCAGCCCCCACTGTCTATCCCTCTGCCTGCTTTGAGCTCCTGCCAGCATCAATCTAAATATAGAGTGACCTCTTCTAATATGCACTTCATATTGAGAGGCGCATCGTGAATTAATACAAACCTGACTGGCTTACATGAGGAAATAATTTTCCCATTACAAAATTACACAGTGTGTGTGTGTGTGTGTATTACTGGATGTTAACTGCCCTCTGTAGATAGACTAAGCCTGCATGTCCAAGAGTAAAGCCCAACAGAGCCTGCAGATAATGAACTTACCACTAAATCCCAGTTATTAAGCTCTAACAGAGTGATCGCCTCTGCGATGTTGTCAATTCCAGTGCAAGCCTGGGAGAGGAAAGCAAAACAAAAAAATTAATGACAGCAGATAGATGTACTGAACAAGATCCTGGTGCAACATTCACATTTGCTGTTACATTAAAAAAAAAAAGAATTTCACAACAAAAGAGAAAGACCCATATATAATAATATATAATATTACACAAATACCTTTTTGCAGCTTATTGCAATATTAAGTGGTAGCAGTCTTTACAAGGATAAACATTCAGTGATATCTTGATCAACACGAAGTCGCCAATTCCTCAGAATTCTGCCTTCCTTTAGCTTGTGGTGAGAGTACGGTAATTAAATTCTCAGATTCTTGAAAACACATTATGAATGCTAATATTAGTGTTAAGTATTGTTTCTGCTGCCAAGTTCTACTGCACACTCAATGTCAGCTTGTACTTCTGAAACATGCAAAGTAGGCTAAAACTAGTGTTCCTCATAGTATCAAATGATTAAAATGTCAATAAAATATGTCAGAATAAACCAACTGTAACTGTAGTTTTCATTTTATCTTAGGTTTATCTATTTGTATTCTTCCTGACAGCTAAATTAACAGAAGTGTGACAGAATGAATTAAAAAAAAAAAATCTAATAAAATTAATACATAATCAGCATGACAACAAACTGAAGCTTTGAGATCAGCAGCATTAAACAGCCAGTATGTCCTTGTGTTTCCAACCTATTTATACCAAACAACAGTTACACTAAACACCTGAATTTAATTAGACTGTTAAGCATAACCTTATAAGTTGTTCAAGGAGCCTAATAAGAGAATATGCATTATGGCTTGGAAGGAAGGTTGCTCTGCTTATTGAGCCCTGGAGGCTTCAAAACACCCCTAAAATGAAATGATTTTTGAGATTTATTTTCAGAAAAACTTCTTAATAATTTTAACCTTCATCTAATTATACAAGAGAGCCAAACTGAAACATGTTCTATAGGTTTTTCTCTCAGATTTGCTTTACATCCACTCATTTTAACAATTTATCCAAATAGCTGTAATAGCCAGCACTGGGACAGACACTGAAGTGTTAACATGATAATGTAGGTTTCCTTCAAGGGCAGAGAACAGGATTAGTGAGCATCAAAGGATGAGTTTATTAACTAATCAACCCCTCTGTTGACCACATTTGAAGGTCATAAGAATGACACTGAGAAAAATGTACTTAGGAATGATTTTTAACATAAAGTATTTAATGCCAACACTGGATAAATCTGTGAAAAGGCCAAAACACTTTGATTTCACACATGGCTAAATGTTTGTATGGAGGAAAATGATGGGTACTGAGTCCGTTTACTATATTATGTAAAAAAGGTGGCAGGAAAATGTTTGGTAGACATTATATTTATACCATCTTTAAAGGGCATTTTTTCTTTTAAACCAGGACTATTTTATGCCAATTTAAAACAAGCTTTTACTCGATGATGAAGCCTCTTTATGTAGCCACAAAAAAGCAAAGTAACACTGACATCCCCTTGCTGTATGCTGATACCAGTGTGAACATACAGTATAAAATTTAGATTCCTAATAGGAAAATATGCATATTAGGTAGCTTGCTTACCAGTTTGCAAGGCTTGTGATTCTACTTTAACCACTATGATGACTTACTCAATTAAGAAATTACAATTTGCCCATTTTAATCCATGTGGCATTACTCCTAACCACACCCTGCATTATCCATATAGCAAAGACATCTTACCTTTGAGATAATTGTTCAAAAACTTGAAAATTACAAATATCACATCAATTTTTGAGCACTGTAAAGGATCTAAGACTGTGGGACATGACTTTAAAGCACCTGCTTAACAGAAATCGATTCCAGTGAGGTGTTACCAGGCAGAAATTAATTCAGAGCAAAGTGCGATACAGTGTTTTAACCAATAGCCCAATATTACATATCCAGGCTAAAATTCAAAGGTGTGAGTAAATAAAGTAACAGACACTGGACCTCTGCTCAGCCTCTGATACCAATAAATATCAGAGCTTGATCCATAGGTTAAACTACATGGTAGGGATCTCTGGCCCTATCTTGGATTGGTTTACTTCATACTTGAAAGGACATCTTTGGTTTCGATGAGCAATTTTTGATCAGATGTTGCTGCTCTATCATGTGGCGTTCCACAAGGATATTGTTATTTTCATTGCATATTTTCCCATTAGGTCACATTATCAGTAGTTTTAAAATTGGTTCTTATCATCTGTATGCCAATGACATTCACCTCACAAATTTTAAATGACTGTCTTAATGCAATCAAATGCTTAATGGATGGCAATTACTTCTTCCAGCTGAATGCAGACAAGACAGTGTGTCTAATCATTGCTCCAGAGAGCACTGCTGCCCAAATCCTACAGGGACATGAGTTCCTTTAATCCACCGTAAAACCTGACGTACTGAATCTTGGGATCATTTTTGATCAGTCTTTGAAATTAGATGCTCACATCAAACCTCTGACCCACTCTTGTCCCCCCCCCCCCCCCCCCCATTTAAGAAATATTGCTAAACTTAAGACTGCTGTCTTGAAAAGTGAATTGGAGATGCTTTCCTATGGTTTCATCTCCTCTCATTTAGATTATTGTAATGCGCTGTTTTCTTGTCTGACTAAAGCATCTACTAATTGCCTCCAAAATGCTGCTGTAAGGCTTTTAACTCATTCTCACAAGTCTTCACATATCATCCCACTTTTAAAGCTTTTCCACTGGCTTCCTGTCAGGTTTAGAATTAAGTTTAAAATCTTGGTTCTCACTTTTATAGGCCTTACGGGTGAGGCCCCCTCCTACATCACTGAACTGCTCTACCACATTCACCAAGTCGGGTTCTCAGGTCCTCAGATAAGGCCCTTCTTGTGATCTGTAACCTTAGCTCCAAAATTATGGAACAGCTTATCACTCTTTCTTCAGACTCTTCAATATGTGGTTTAAAACTCAACTGTTCAGGCAGGTACTTGGTTACTGTTTGTGATTTTGTGTTGTTTTGCTTGGTTCGTTTGTCCTTGGTGGGCTGCTTTTGACGTGGGCTGTTTTTTGTTTTGTTTTTTTTAAACTACTTACTTCTGTAAAGGACTTTGTGACTGTTCTTTGTCTCGAAAAGCACTACTTACTTACGTAATAGCATACTAAAGTAATCTTAAAAACGCAAGACTACAATAACACTCACCACCAAGGACCATGCGTACAGCTGACGAAACCTAGACTTAAGATGAAGATTATATGTTGTTTTTGTAAAGCTTGCCAGATAAACAGGATCTTAAATTACTGCCAGTTTGGAAAGGGTTATCAACATCATCATCATAATCTTCACGGCGAATTGGGTTTAAAATCTAGCGTCCTCCATGATCACTTAAAACGCTGGCAAAACAGCGAGCAAAACAGTGTGTAAACAAGTTGCCAGCAGCCGTTAGCGCTGAAGCTTTCCCTCTCACTACCTAGCTGGATTGTTATCTGTCAAGTAAGGAAATGATTCAAATGATTATATCGTCGTGTCTGGGTGATCCCCCCTGTTATGTAGTCATCGGTCATACAGATAACAGGTTTCTTCAGAATCAGTTAGCAAGCTGTCTGTGTGTTAGCAAAGTGTGCTAACCACAGAAACACCAGCTCAGGTCCACTGTTTACAACGCCAGTCCGAGGCGTTTCCACAACAGCAGACACATTATTGCCCAACCCATACAATATGATGGGCTAAAAAAAGTGACACCCACCTGAAAATCGGCCAGAATCATTTCTCTATCCATGTTGCTGTTGCCGCTTTCGGAGGCCATGGCAATGACTGGCTAAAAGCAGTTCTTCTTCCACCGGCTCTCGCTGCTTTCTCTGCTCACACAGGCACACCGAGTGTTGGTAAAACTGTTTGCTTAGACGTGCCGACGAGTGAGCGGTTCTCAAATTGGGAAATGACGAACTTTCTTTGATTTTAACAGTCTCCGCACAGACAAAATGCTATAAAGTAACGTTACAGTGTCCAGTTATCTCATATCATTATTGTCAGCTTTACGGCTGACGTAAACCGGAGATGTTGTCGCAGATGTCGTAAGAAAATAGAGGCGCTGAGGGGGGGGTTAACTTTTTTTCCTATAGCTGCGTGAAAGCAGCGCCTCTCGTTTTAATTACTGGACCAGTGTATGTTTATTCTGCACGTCAACTCCGTGCATAACCGCTTTAGTGTGATTTCACAATAAATGTCAGCATTTAGTCTATAAAGTAATTAGTCGTATAAGTGACGTGATATCAGAAGTGATATAACATTGGCCCAGTGCTATTACAGCGTTGTGGCGTTAGCTTTTATAGACCTAACTTGTAACTGTGACATAGGTGAAGAGTTCACACAGCCTGCCCAAATGGAGCAGTCTCCGCCCTCAGAGCAGCAGCCCCGCCTGCTGTCTGATTCATGATATGCATTTTGGTGAGTTCATTTTAAAACCGGTTAAAGCAAGCCACAGATAACAGACTCTTTCTTCGCGCTGCTCCCTTTAGGAGTCCCATCATCTGCCTCTGCCTCTGCCTCACCTTGTCATTAGCGTCATCCTCTGTCACACAAACCCTCTGCATGCCCTCCTTCACTACATCCATCTGTGGTCTTCCGCTTTATCTCCTGCCTTGCAGCCCCACCTTCAGGATCCTTTGTCCAGTATATCTAATATCCTTCCTCTGCACATGTCCAGTCATTTCTAATCTTGTCCATCGTGGTCACTCCCAAAAAACCTTTATTTTCATTCTTGCTGCTATCCTTCTGTCAAAAATCACCCCTGAAACTCGTCTCCAGCTGCTCCACCCTGCCTGCGCTCTCTTCTGCACATCTGGTTTCTTAAATAAATAGAAATCGTGACTTTTATTAAAGTATAGAGAGTTATACTCTAGTCCAAGTAATGTCACAAAGGAATATTGGACTTAGATATATTATGTTATCAATATTATTATTTGTTCTTTTCCATCATGCACAGTTAGAAAGTCTGCATGAGTAATATGTTTCTTGGCCACTAGAGGGCACCCAAATATCAATTATCCTACTTAAATGATCTGGCCTGTTCTATGCCATGTGGCAGGCCAATAACGACAGTTTTGTTTACAAAAGAAATAAGTTTATACTGACATATGTAATCAAAGGGGTGAGTGAATAAGGATCCCATTAGAAAATATACTGATTATGATGTCATGAAAAAGATCCCTCAGATCCCCTAAACTGCCATGTGGGGGTGAAGCAATGACCTGCTGCAACACTTGCTGCTGCCATGACCTGAAGCGGCTGTTTGGTGATGATGCCAAGACCCCCTGAGCAGGAGTGTAAGTGGTGGGCCTGTTAAGTAGGCTGACTGGAGCACTCCATAACATGTGCATGTGCAGGACCACGTGCACTGAACACATAATCAAATGTTAGACTTCATCCTTCTCTCAGCGTCATCTTCATCTCTGCCACTCTAAGCACTGTTCTCAGATACTATAGCCTGCATGCCTCTCTTATCTCTCTGCTCTCTCTCTCATCTTCTCTCTTTTCCTTTCTTTCACTGTGGAATGGCTGCGCTCTCTGTCTTTCTCTCTGTCTCTAACAAACATAAATAAAGGGTTTCTATCCACTAAAACGACAGATGGCTTTTAATTTGAAACTGATAGGCTACAAGAAATATTGATAAATTGTAATTCAGTACTTTAGTGTAATTGTATCTGAACAAAAGTAATAAAATACCACTGGTTATACTTGTCAGACAGAAGCAACAAGAAAAGGGCAGCGCAAGTAAATTAATTTCATTTACTGTAAGATGAAACAGGCAGTTCATGTGAATAAAGGGGAAAGCATGGATACAGTTCTTTCTGTTAGTGGTTTAAACAAATTCAAGGCATGTTTTGAGCCCTTTCATTTTTACTTTTTAACATATAGCCTACTAAAGGCAAAAGTGAATTCATTGTGTCAATGAACGTAACCAGCAGCTACCAATATTTCTTTGTTTTGTTCTGTTTTGTTTTTAAGGTGGAATGTGTTCTTGCCCTGTATTCGGAGCAGGTGTTGACGCCGTGAATTAGTCAGCCTTCCTTAAATAGCATCTTTTTTTCTCGTATTAAATATGCTTTAGTAAAATAAAATACACTTTAGTTATGTGAATATTCTATGTTCATTCGGAGAAAATGATTTTTTAAAATGCAAATTATAGAGTGAAAGCAATTATCAAACCTGTGATTTTTACCTGTCTGAATAAACAATTAGCAGTTAGCAACAATTAGTGTTTTATTTCAAGCAGCCAAAGTTACAGGCGGACATGTTTTTACATTCTCCTTTCAGGGAGGGGGCTTCCTAGGCCTGCTAGGAAGCCGACTAGACATAGACAAACTTTCTTGGCGTAAGGCGGCTTTAAAAAAAAAAAAAAGAAAGAAAGAAACTAAAATCCCAGTCAGAGACACCTGAAATCGCAACGGTAGTCGACTTTCTTTATCAAGCCAGATTCAGGGTTTGGGGTCTGTTTGCGATCACATAGCGTTTGATGCGTTCCTTCTCTCTTCTTCGGCACATAACGGAGTAGCTGAAAATGGTCCATTTCCAGTTGGTGCCTGCTTCGATCAGTGACGTTATCAGATGATCTGGTGATAAAGATCCAGGCTGCAGGGAAGATAAAAAAAATATCCATCTATTAATTTTCTTCCGCTTATCTAATTCCAGGTGGCGGCGAATCACGAAAATGCCCGTCTTGGAAGCAGAACGCAGGATCGAGGAGAACATGCAACAGAACAGTCTCAACATCTGGCTGCAAATTTTAATCCACGACTTCAATATTTTAATGAAAAGTGAAAGTCACCGTCCTGATCCTGCTTCATGTCGTTCTCAGACAAGAACTGTTTTTAGACTCTGTCATACAACACAGAACGTAAAACTGTGTCTGTAGGCCAGTTTGTTATTATTAATGTTAATAATTTCAACGTGTTCTCATCCGAACAAATACGTATTTCCAGGATCGGCAGCAGACTACATGAATTGGACGAGCAACCAATTTTGAAAGGGGGATTTCGGCTCAAGTCACTTTGCTATTCCATTAATTTATAAATGCGTTGGTTCTCCCACACGCTATCCATAATTACAACTATACACGCACAGTACATTCACAGAGAAAAGTAGCCGCAGTTATAAAAGTGCAAAAATATCTACCTTAGATTGCAGAGGCAAAGCAGGTGCAGATCAATGAACGCAGCGCACAATATCGTCAACACATTTCCGTTTATTCTGCGGTTTTCAAGCTTTAAAACTTTCTGCACAAGCTGACTAATGTCCTCTTTTTAAGTTCAAAGGAGAGATGAGGGCTACTTCCCAAAGTCTGGGCTGCACAGGCCCATCCGCTGCAGAAGCACTTAAACTACTGTGAACTGTGAACTGAATAATTAAACGGAGCTTGACAACAATAAGTTCATCAGCGATATGGGTGTTTTTCATTTACAAAGTATGTCAGAAGAATTCAGCTGAGTTTGACTTTACTGCCGTGTTTGTTTAGTTAATTTTTTTTTTTTTTTTAATAAAATAAGTTCGACGGAGCCTTGTCCTGGTGCTTCGTCGTGTGGGTGAAGCGCAACTGCCGGACCTCTCTGGGGGTCCAGAAGGTGGCCAACAGTAAAGGTGTATGGGGCTATCTCCACCATTTATAGTGCAAAAACCACAGCTGAAATATCCCTGTGTGACTACCCAGCTGGAGAGGCCTGTAGAAGAATCTGGACGAGAGGTGGGCGGAAAGGGAGACAAGAACTAATGTGGGAGTGGTTTAAAATACTCGGCAGTGTACAGTTGGATTGGTTGGAGGGTTGTGAAGGGGACGGATCTGAAACGAAACCCAATCTGAAGCTGTGAAACACTTTTTTATCATCACTGACACTGGCGGGTGTTTCGTGTAGCTGATGTCAAAATAAACCCTTACTCTATGACATATTGCACTGTACTTATGTATCATTGTATTAGATCTGTTATGCTGAGTGTGTATGACTACACACAGGGGGTTAAAGTGGGATTTGGCACGTTGGAGGAACCCTGGGATTGGGTGTAGGAGTGCAACAGGGAGAAAAGAATGACTTAAAAATAAGTCACATAGTAACTTGTTTTATCAATTAGATATTTCTTTGTATACAGGCTGTGACAATCTGACTGAAAATATTCTCTCATCTTCTCCTTTCCTCGCTTTGAAATTGCATTTGAAATTACTTTACTCCGTTTATGCTCGCTCCTCTTTTGTAGCCATCTAGATGCTGAAGTGCCGTGACTTTATGTGTGCGCCATGAACGCATCACCTGGATGAGAAGGAAAAGAGGATGTGCTGAAGGTGTAAGCGACCTTGGTATGTCATTATTTTCTTATTACTGAGTAAGTACCTCCATGCAACGAGGCAGTGAAAGCGAGGCCAGGCCAAACTGTTCCAAATAATTTTTCTACTATAATGTACCCTTACACCTTCACTGTTGGCCACCTGCGGGACTCCCAGAGAGGTCCGGCAGTTGTGCTTCGCCCACGTGACGACCTTTGGGGAGGCTCGTCTGCACCTTCAGGCCAGCCCGCTGAGCTGTTCCTTGACCCTGTCCCACCATCAGGACACAACATAATCACAATCAAACGAATTAATTTTTGCTCTCAAGAAGCAGGTCCAAAATGGGACTGAAATCCTCACAGTATCCAATACAGTCTGCTAAGCCAGCATGTCTAGCCTTGCTATAAGGAAACTGGAAAGAGCATACCTCACTCACCCCAGATTTTCTACGTGCAGATGCTACACTGCAGTAGACACCAGCCAATATCGTCATACTCAATCATAAACCGCAGAGACTAGAAATTAATTTGTTGGCTTTTTAAAACTGTAAAATATGATTTTATGTTTTTATTTAAAAAATGAGATCAATATGAACAGATAATGGCATATATAGATATTTTGCACTGGTTTATGTACCCTAATAGCATCATCTAAAACAACAAATGAGACAAAAGAAAATTAAACATTTTCGGAGATGTGAATTGTATATATCTATGGGATTTTTGTAGTTTGTAGTTCCCTTTGATTATTGTGAGTATTTTAACTAAAAATAGAAAAAGACAGTGAATTATCAACAGTAACTGTTTATACCTGAATACCAAATTTCAAGGCGATAGATGCAAAATTAAGTGAGATATTTTTTTTACATTTTAGAAAAAAAGAAATTGGTGACCTTGACCTTTGACCTTGAAATAAAATATTCTTGGGTCCCTAAAGAATATTTCCACAAAGTTTTATCAGTTTTGCTTCAAAACCTTTGGCGTTATCCTGCTAACAGACAGACAGACAAGCACAACCAAAAACACCAATCAGTGGGCGAGGTAATGATCTCAGGCAGTAGGTGATAATATTTTTCCCACGCCTTCTCCCATCAGCCACTGCAGCACATACCAACATGATGGGGGGAAAATGTTATCATTGTTCTAGTTTACAATAAATGTTAACAGCATTTTGACGTTTGTATGATAAATACCTTATTTATTGAAGAGGATTTCTAAGACATTTTCCCTTAACTTTCATTTGATCACCACAGCACTTCGGCCACGAGTTAATGTGTAATGAAATATGAGCTCATGTTTAATTCTTCTCCTCATACGACTGTAAAACAAAACATCTTTTCAGTGTTTGAACATCGCTGGGAAATGTTTGCCTCTTCAGAACAATTTCTTTATGTGGACGTGACTAAAATGCGTGGAAAACCAGTGTTTACTACAAAGAATGGAAACTTGATGCTGGTCTGACTCAACCATGAAAGCAGCCTCTGTCAAAGGATATGATTTTGGTTTGAACCAACTGTGACACGAGAAGTCTTTCATTATGTCTGGAAGGGATTTTTGAACCTTGACCTGCAAAACCACATAAGTGAAAGATTAATGTATAATGAAAGAAACGAAGTAAAGCGGTTTCAGTATTAACGAGTGAAAGCAAAAGACACATATTGCTACACTCCACAATATTACACTATTAATACGGAATAATTACATAAGGAAGACTCATGTCAGACATCACCATGTCTGTCTGAGATTCTACTACCATATCAAGTATCAGTCAACTATATACTTTATATAGATTCATTTTTTGTCTTGTTATTTGTGTCTTTTCAAGTCTGTTGAAGTTGATTTGACTTCCTGGATGTATTTGGTTAGTTCCTTTTTGTCTGTCAGTGTCCTTCTGTGTTTTACCTTGCCTTTTGAGTTCCTGATTCTTTGCATTCCTGGGTTTGCTCTTAATTTCCTGGATTTTGGATTTGTAAATTTATGGATTTCAGAATTCAAAGCTCACTGTATATTCAGCTTCTGTCTCTCGCATCCTGCATTTGGGTTTGCAAATTATCCACACTCCACATGGAATAATTGTGACAATATCACCATTAAGATTCTTAAACTGTTAAAAAAAGTTGAACCCTTTCATACATTAATTATGAGAACCATGCATTTGACTTTTGAACCGGAGAGATATTTATTTAACAAACTAACAACAGAAAATGATATTGTATCCTCAGATCCACTGTCACTACTGCCAGCATCGACTAATCCTGATCCTGTTAATTACATTCAAATAACAAATAAAAATAAGAAAAATATTAGAAAACTGTTAAAACTTTCAGCTCTGGGAAGAATGAACTGTTTTCAGACATTTGACTGAGGGAAAAAAGTAATCAAGACAATGATCTGTAGACTAACTAACAGGAAATAATAGTTATTGTACAAATAAAAAGCTATTTGTCTCAAACATAGTGAGGCAGATAAATGTTTGTGGGGGGAAAAAAAGCCTTTAAAAAAGGGGAAGGTTTTTTTCATGTTCTACTTTGTGTAAACATCCACAGTGTCATTGGATATAACGACCAAGACCTTCATCTCTGAAGCCACACAGTAACACAAGTTTCTATAAACTCAGCTAAGTAACTCTGCGGTGTGTCACTTCCTCCTACACTTCCTGACTCGATACTCCTGCCTTTTTATACCATCCCTACAGTCTACTGTGGTACATTAATTCCTCCTACACTACTTTTACCAAATGAAAGAAATTGACCGGTTGTTAATTGCTGTATTACGGCAGAATACAAACGTCACAACAATTAAGATTTTTTTTTTGTGTGTGTTGTTTTGTTTTTTACAAGCTACTTATATTACACGCCAAAATTAGTTACTTATTAGTAACTCAGGGTACTGGGAGTTGTGTGATATCGTTGTAATTTCACACACATCATTAAACCACACATGACAAACATTGCTGCATGTTATCTCAGGCAACTCCTCCACACAGAGCAACAGGGAACCAGGAGAGGCAAAACATACAGTAACATAATATGTCACTCAAGACTAACAGGTGCTCTTCCTGTTAGTCTATGTTTTTAAGCCACACTTTACAGCTTGCACATTAACTGTAACATGCACAGCACTGTGAAAAACTACTGATTATAGGTTTATACATAGTACATATTTGTGATTAGATGTTCAGAGGACATGTGCTAGTTAGCTGTATGATCCTGAGTCACATTTGCAGCCTTACTCTGAAGCAGGAGAAGCTCTGAAAAATCTCTATTTCCCAAGAAGTCATCACCACCTGAGCTTAACAACTACTGACCAGCCACCCTCTGTTACATCATCCTCTATATACACAGAGACAGCCTGTCTCCGTGACGTATATAGAGGATGACACATCCAAGATTAATTTTACCAACAGAAGAAAAAAAAAATAAACTAAAGGTCTAGAGGCCTGGCCAAAAGAAACAACAAAGTAGAAGGAGTCAGGGTGAGCCACACATTGGGCCTTGAAGTGGAAAAGGTTGAAGAAGGTGATGGAAGAAACTAGTCCTGGCCCACCTGATGAAAACATCTCGACCCTCTGCAGATCACATACCAGTCAAATCTGGCAGTGGAATAAAGAATATGTGGATATCATATAAACAACTTCTGAAGAGAAAGGTGCAAAGGACAACCTTCGGCAACCTTCAGCAACACTATCACGGTGCTGATTACAAAGAAGGACGAGAAAATTATTATTTGCATAACAGACAAAGACTATGGCTGTGGTTCCTCTTCTCAAAATGTCACAACGGATGTGAAAAATTAATGTACACTGGCGAATGTACACTGTCAAGCCAAGTTTATTTAACACAACAACAGTTGACCAAAGTGCTGTACATAAATTTAGAATCAATTTAGGACCAAATCATTGTACATAAATTTAGAATCAAGAATCAATTAAGAACCAAATTATTGTTGTTACATGTCAAACATATAAGAAGCGTTTCAGAACACCCATCCAAAGACAGAGACAAGCAAGAAATACGAAGGCAAACAATCGACAAACATAGGAGATAAGTGTTCCGTGGCCTTGCTGTTGTCACAGGTGCTGAGGTCAGAGGGAAACAAAGCGAAACAACAGGACAGGTGAGGAAAAAATCACCTCATATTTTGCCCAATGTGGGGCACCGTATGAGGATGAAAAAAAAAGCCTCTGCATAGTAAGCACATATAGCATATAGCATGGGAGCATTAGGGTAAGAAGGGGCACGGATGGAAGCCAGTGGAGGCGAGTGGGGGGGTTGGGCTACCGTGGGGCTAACTCAAACTCCCCGCACAGCTAAACAGTTCCTGATAAGAGCTGGACTGTTCATCAGCAGCTTGGTCTACGGAAATCAGGTCACATGTCTCCCAATAAGCCTATGAAAGCGGTATTTGTTGGCTATGCTGGATGGATCCTCTATATAAGAGAACTGACACAAGAGCAGCAAATGGTGTTTGAACTGCATTTGTGCCACTACCTATAATACATGTGATGTCATTTATGTACCAGAATGGCAAGAGAAAGCAGGTTACCTCTGGGATTTCACATGATAAGTGGAGTTACACAGTGGCAGCTGGAGTACCTGATTTTTTTGGTCCTGGCAGTGGGGTCGGTGTCCGAGGTCAAGACACACATGCTGTTCTTCTCAAGCGGGTGTAATTTCTCAGCACCATCTGAGTACACAGACAAAAACACAACCTCAAAATTTTGTGAATTTGTTTTAACTGCAGCGAAAACGTCTTGTTAATGAAAGGAAATGTGCTCAGTACTGAGCAAAAATCCAACATCAGTTCATAAGACGTTGCAATTTAGATCAGTTCTAACGTGTAAACATCTCGTGAATATTTTGAAGGAAGACACACTGCCCTCCTAGGATAGAAACTGATCTTGTTTTACATCACTGAGACAAAATAGTTCCACTGATTGTAAGTAACAGACCTGATTGCAAATGTAAAATGATAAACAGAAGGAAGAGTTAGACTGAATAAATGGTAGAAAATGGACGAACAGACAGATACAAACAATCTCTCTGAATCTGTTACCATTTATTTTCTTCCAGCTGATCTTAATAACAGACAGTATTTAAGTGGTGCACACATTACCAGAGGAAATATTTTTTGGGGGGGGTTAATGATCTTTTTTTTTAAGGTGAAACTCAGCATCACTCTTTATATTTTGGTTATTGATTGATAAACTCCTGGGGTGTGTGGCATGATCTTTTCAGCTTTGAAGTAATCATATCAGAAAAAAATGTAGCATCACCACAACAGTCTGTCATGGTCCTGGGTCTTAGACCCAGAGTTTTGAACTTCTGGACTTTTAAATTCCTGTTTTTTTAGTCTTCTGTTTGGTTCGTGGTGGGATTTTTAGTTACAGTTTAATTGCATGTTCATTAGTATTTTTGAATTATTAGCTCTAGTTTTTGTTTATATTAGAGTTAAGTCATTCCTTCAGTGTTTCCTCCGTTTTATCCTTCTGTGTCAAGTTCTCCCGTGTTCAGTGTTTCAGTCATTCCCCATCTGCTTCCTCTTCCTTTGATTAACCCTCAGTGTGTCTGTGTGTATATTTTGCCCCGCCCTTGTCACTGTTCTATGTCTAAGCATCTGTTCATCTGGCATGTTCTTGATTTCAGGTTTGTTTTCTTTTGTGGATATTCACATCTTATGATTCACACCTTATGGGTTTTGACTTTCTACCTTAATAAAAAGGTCAGGTTTATGTTTACTTTGCCTTTGAGTCATGCATTTGGGTCATCATCCTGCAAACCCTGCAAACATGCTTATACAGTTGTAGTATCTGTAACATATTATATCACATATATTATTATCTGGCAGCACGGTGGCATGGTGGTTAGCACTGCTGCCTCACAGCTAGAATGACATCTAGAAGGTCTGGGTTTGATTCCACCTTGGCCCGGGTCCTTCTCTCTGTGGAGTTTGCATGTTCTCCCCACGTCTGCGTGGGTTTTCTCTGGGTACTCCAGTTTCCTCCCACAGTCCAAAAACATGCAGTTAGTGGGGTTAGGTTAATTGGTCACTCTAAATTGCCCATAGGTGTGAATGGTTGTCTGTCTCTCTGTGTTGGCCCTGCGACAGGCTGGCGACCTGTACAGGGTGTACCCCGCCTCTCGCCCGATGTCAGCTGGGATAGGCTCCAGCCTCCCCACGACCCTGAACAGGAAGAGAGTGGATGGATGGATATATTATTATCTCAAGTATTTGCTAAATGAGTCAGTCAACCATTAACTGTGTACCGAAGTATTTTCGAGTCAAATATGAGGGCATCAAGCTAAGCTAAGACCAAAGTGGGCCTGAATGATCCCAAGTGTACCAGCATGTCAACAACAGAGTGGCTGAAAAAGAAAAAAATCAAGGTGCTGTAATGACCCTGATTGGTTCTACAAGCTACTGAATCACAGGGTGTACTTAGTTTTTCCACATACTGCTCCTGCATTTTGGTTTCATTTGTGAAATAAAGACATGATGTAGCATGTGTTGTTGTTCATCTGAGATCATGTACAAATATTTTTTTTGCTATGTTCTTAACCCTCCTGACTGGTTTTTCCTAAAATGAAAATCTGATGTAAAATCTGAATTGTGTGCAGTCCTTCCAAAGTCAGAATGGGGTAACTAAAGGTATTAAAATTCTTATTTATTCTTACTTCAATAGCTACCTATTTCTATTAGAGCCCATTCCTACTTGACTGATCAAAGAAGTCATACCATTGATTAATGTTTCAATCTTAAATGTGATCTATCTTTTGGTTATGTACCACAGGCTTTTAAGGTGGGAATAATTATCTAGATAGCACCGTTCAAAGCAGCCAAGCTTCTGATTGTCAAATCGCCTAATTAAAAAGACACGAGTAGGGACAGAAATGCTGTTTAGATGTGTAAAATGCTGTTTAGAGTTCTGGAGTACCATCCCACTGGCCTCTGCTCAGGTCACGTCATCAGAGTTCGTTCATGGTCCAACACCGACCTGCTCATATGAATGCCAGCCACTTAGTAAATGTGCTGGCTGCTGGTCACACTGCCAACAAGCCTCCATTCATGATAGTGTGTGCCCTCAAGAAAGACTGACAAAATTCTCATTTCCAAAGAGCTGAAAACAAACTACAGCATATGCATGCATGTGTGCACATTCATGAATGTGTACACATGCACAAATGTGTACACACAAAATAAAACGGTTAAACAGGAAGTCTCCAGTGTGACGGTTTCGATTAGCTCGTTGCATTCATGAGTATCAACTAACCGTTGAAGGAAAGTGAATGGCACAAACCCTCTTAAAAAAAAACCTCTTCTATTCAGAAACTGTGTTCAACTTGATTCTTGGCAGAAAGCTTCCTTGCAGTTGGAGTCTTTTATATCATTCTTCCATTAAAAAGCGGAATAGAAAACCATAGGAGAAGCAACCCTCTGCAACTCAGTAGTCTCTATTTTAATGTTATTTCCTGGTGTGCCTGAATGCTTATGTTTTATTAAGCAACACTTCTTTTAAGACTTACCATAAAATGGTTATATTAGGCATCACAGAAAACGTGTTCCCATTAGTTCTGCGCAATCTGCACTCACTATAACCATGATATAGTTCACAATGCCTGGTCATCACTGAGATGAGGAGTTCAGTTTCTTGTTAATACAGTCAGACTTTAAGATTTTCTGAACTGCTTTGCTTATATGGGAGGTTTACATGTGTAGCACATATCTCTCTGAGATTTTCAGTATAACCCCACACTCATTTATAGAGTCAAATCTGCCTGGCATTAGTCAACACTTCTGATTTGGTCATTATGGTGTGACCAAAATACAGGTGTTATGAAGTTATGCACAACATGTATCACCTCGTGGCATTCCCTTGGAGTTAAAAGGTAAGATTGTATATTATCTCTGATTTAGGGGACATTTGCAACATGATTATTACCTTTGTAAGAGGGCATTCTCCTGGTGTCACCCCACTGATGTCTGCCTGTAATGAATGCGGAAGTAAAACTTTTAGAATTCAACATAATGCCATTGCTGTCTTTCTGTTTTCAGACACTAAACAAGATCACGACAAAGCATGAAAAAACAACAAATACAAGTTTCAAATAGACTTAAGGATGGAAAATGTTCTTCCATACAGGTTTTTGATTTCATTTAAATAAATTCCAATAAAATAATTCACAGTAAGTTTTGGAAATTCTCACATAAGAATTTAATTCTAATCGGTTATTCATTTTGGTCAGACAGGTGAACAACTTTAACATGACTGATAACTTCAGATGTACTGTAAAGCAAAGCTACACACAGATTGCTCAGTGAGTTTGGACAACCCATCCAATATACCATGTAAACACACAAAAAAGTAAATGCTTCATACTGGTTGACTGTAAAAGTGAAACTTTTCATACCTTGTAAAAAAAAACTGAAGGAAGGTGAAAGATTAAAAAAAAAAAGAGAGAACTGAAAGAGAAAATATAACCACTCCCTGCTTTGTTCATTTTTGTTGATTGAATTACTCTCAAACACATTTCCCTGTTCTGAAAATCAAGCAAACTAAAGCCAGCTGGTTTGTGCTGGTATGATCATGTCCAGTTATTTTTGTGTGCGGGGCAAACATTAAAAATGAAATAAAATGCTCATTCTTTGAATGTAAAACTGTACCAGATGTTTCTTTTCACACCACCTTCATGCCATTTAACTCTGTTAAATGGCATGAAGATCACAATCATCATCATTTAACACATTCTGGTTGGTCTTCAACAGACCATGTAGGCACCGTCTTTTGGCCCTACTAATGTCTATGTAGTTTTCCAAATGACACACATTCCTTGTTTGCAAACTGCTGGAAACTGTGGGGGTGTTCATCAGTGATGTAACCTGACCAGTTATGATCAAGGCTTTTTTATCTTAACAGGAACTATCAGTTGTTGTGGTTGTGCCTGGCTTTAGTTTCTCATAAGATTTGCATTGTCAGGACTTCCAAAGTCAGGCTATTCAAATTAATTACCCTGAAGGCAGGTATTTCTTTTATTCTTCAAAATACTAAAAGCAGCTGCAAGTGGCACACCTGATACAGCACGGGAAAACATCTTTCCGCCCTCTGCAGTTTGCATCAATCAAATCTGAGATTGGCTGATGCACTCATCTACATGTTGCAGAGCCCTTACTTCCATCTAGACAGTAACAGCTGCTTGGCTACTTTGAGTGTTCAAGTGTGAGCCTCCTTTTCTGTTCACCTTGTACACATCAGATTTTCAGTGCAACTACAGAAATATGTCAGTGATGGGCAGGAGGAGGAGTACAGCGCACAGGTGTCAGATTTTGTGGAAACTTCTGGGAGAAACCCCATATCCAAATAAGATCAGAGAGATGGTTGATGTTGATGGAGTAGTACCAGTACCTGGGCATCCACTTCAACAACAGGCTGACCTGGAAGACCAACACAGACACTGTATACAAGAAGGAGATGAGCAGGCTCTGGTTCCTAAGGAAGCTGAGATCCTTTAATGTGTGCATCAAAAATTGCAGCGAGTGGTGGCGAGCGCATTGTGCTTTGCTTTGGTCTGCTGGGGGAGCACCATCGCAGCTTGTGGAATAAACCAACCAGGAAGGTTGGCTCTGTGATTGGTTGCATACTAGACACATTTGAAGCTGTGGTGGAGAGAAAGTCACTGAACAATCTGTTATCCATCATGGATAATCCTGACCACCCTCTGCACACTTTACTGGACAGGCAATGGAGCACTTTCTCTGACAGACAACAGTCAGTCCAGGTACCACCATCTATCCTGCTGCCTGCTTTGAGCTCCTCTCAGCATCAACCTAAATATAGACATATACAAACAAAGAAGAGTAAAAGAAGTCATGTGAGATGGCCCTTTTTGCACTGATCGTTCTGTTAGGGTACCAGAAGTGTCACAGAATGAGTAAAAACAAAAAACTCACATTAAAAGTAATTGAAGCTTTGAGGTCAGCGGCATTAAAAACCCATTATGCCTCATGCAAATATTAAAAAAAAGAAGAGTTTATTAACTCATCAACAAATGTTACTCAGTGAATCAGGTATCTAATCTTATCACTAGGTCAGCCACATGGGTCATAAGAATGACCCTGAGAACAATTTCAAGTACTTAGAAAAGATTTTAATGCCAACACCAGATAAATCTGTAACTAAGCCAGCACTTATTTCACACATGGCAAAATGTTTATAGGGAGGAAAATTATTGTTAGTGTGAGTATTTTAAAGGTGAATTTATTTCAAGATCAAGAGACTTTATTTGCCATTTATATATATATAGCTGGGTGTAAAAGTGAAGCTGTCGATGTATCTGTCGATCTACGTTCCTACCCTCACCTATGGTCATGAGCTTTGGGTAGTTACCGAAAGAATAAGATCGCGAATACAAGCGGCAGAAATGAGTTTCCTTCGAACGGTGGCTGGCCTCTCTCTTAGAGATAGGGTGAGGAATGCGACCAATCAGAAGGAGCTCAAAGTAGAGCCGCTTCTCCTCCACATCGAGAGGAGCCAGTTGAGGTGGCTCGGGCATCTGATTAGGATGCCTCCTGGGCGCCTCTTGGGTGAGGTGTTCTGTATATATATATATATATATATATATATATATATATATATATATATATATATATATAAATGAAATGACAAGTAACTGTACAAGATAAAAAAAAATATATAACCAGAGAAAAAAGGTGCTTAAGTGTAAATTTCTTGTACTCCTAATAAATATATATTACAATGTACCAGGTTGAGGTAGATTGTAAACATTTTTAGAAACCCTCTGACAGCAGTATTCCACAGTAACACGGTAAAACAGTATGCAGTAGAACACAGTGGATTCTGCACAGATAATAAATTGTATATTGCACATGTAGATTAACAGATATTGAACCAATAAATGTTATTTCAAATAAAAAATATTGCGCTGTTAATTGTATAAAAATATTACACAGTAGATTTTGGTAGTTAACTTTTCTTGCCACCAGTCTGACTGTGGCAGGAAAGAAGCTGTTATGGAATCTAGTCCTGTGTGTGATGCTGTCTGCTCCACTTTCCTCAGGCTGTATGCTGTGCGTTTGGGCCTGAGAAGAAAGTGGGCGGGATGGTGTATGTGTCTGATGATGTGCTTTGACTTTGCATCATTGTGTGTAAATTGTGTTTATGGATGGAAGGTAAGTCCTGATAATTTTTTTCAGCTGTTTTTACAACTCTCTGGAGAGCCTCTCTCTCCATACCACGCTGAGATGCCAGTGATGAGGCTACTCTCCACCAGCCCCTTGTAGACTCAACCCAGCCTTTCTGAGCAGTCTGACAAAGGACAGCCACGTCTGGGTCTTTTTTCATAGTGGCTCCAGTGTTTGCTGAACAGCTCAGATCACATGACACATGTATGCTGAGGGACTTGTGGCTGTCCACTCTCTGTAAGTAGTAAAATACTCAGTAAACATTATATTTCATCTTCATGCCATGTAAAATAACTATCTAAAAGAATCAAGTTTGACAATGAATTCTTTAAGTATCAAAAGAATGAAGAACAAAATGCTGACAGTTATGATTTTAATCTTTCATCAAAAGTAACATTGACATATTTCTCCTGTCTGCTGATACAGGTGTGAACATATAGGATAAAACTTGCACATATTAGGTAGCTGGCTTGCCAGTTTGAAGAGACTGTAATGCTAATTTAAAAACTATAATGTTTTGCTTATATAATAATTTCTGTGAAATGAAATGCTGGCCACTTCATTAGGTACACCTGTTCAACTTCTCCTTAAGGCAAATATCTAAGCAGCTAATAATATGGCAGCAAGTCAGGGCAATTAGGCATGTAGAGGTGGCCACGACGACCTGCTGAAGTTCAAACCGAGCATCTGAATGGAGAAGAAAGGTCATTTAAGCGACTTTGAACGTGGCAGGGTTGTTGGTGACAGACGGACTGGTCTGAGTATGTCAGAAACTGCTGATCTGCTGGGATTTTCCCTGCACAAATATCTCCAGGGTTTACATGAAAATGGTCAGAAAAAGAGAAAATATCCAGTGCGCGGCAGCTTTCTGGGTGAAAAGTGCGCAGAGAACCTCCGTGACCAAGAGTCTTTACACATCTGATTGCAGCAGGGGGCAGCAAAGAAAAAAGAAAGTGGAAGCCTGCAGCCAGTGACTCTGCAAAAATGCCTCTTTTGCTCCGTCTACGAATATTACAAAAATAAATTAAACGGTTGCGCATCGGTTGCGCCAGCGCGTAGCGCTTCTTCAGTTCAGAACATTCGCATTGCAGCAATGAATGAAAGGACCACCATTACCGTATCATGACGCTGAGGTTCCGTTAAGGGTCCCGCCTATGAGCGTTATCCAATCACGCCGTCTCATCCTTTTTGGAAAGTTCTTCAGCGTCTGTGTCGCTGAGGTTCAGCACCACCGGATTCGTCCGAGGCTTTATTTGAAATGGAGGGAGGCTCGCCTCATGATGATCGAGCGATGTTTCGTTAAATCATCCCCGTCTCTCTCTCTCTCTCTCTCTCTCTCCCTCTTTTATCCTCTGGCTGGTGGCAAATTTGCTTTCGAAAACGGAAATACAAACGAATTATTTTTGAAAAGGAGCGGGAACTGGCGGTAAATGCATCACATGCTTCAAATCATGCGCACGCGAGACGTTTTATTATTAGTTTGTTTTTTTTAATTGTTATTTATTTATTTATTGGGGGGGGGGGGGGGGTCGAGTCTCCAGGAAAATGTGATGCCACGTACTGAGCAACTACCCGGAGGAAGGCTTGTGCTGTGGTTTTAATCTCATTTAAAGTAAGTTTTATATTTTCTTTTTGTTGTGTGTTTTGTGTTTGTTTTTGTTATTCAGACACCAGTGTTAGAATTTTAGCTTTGATTACAAGTTATTCCTGCTGCAGGTAGCTTACTGTACACCTGTCATATAGAGAAATAGAGAGAAATATTGCGAACAGGGTACCTGCAGCTTCTCTAATAAGCAGACCTAAAAAAAGAAATAAAACATTCCACTTATCTGAAATCCATTCAAGGCCGCTCACTACACAGCCACTCACAAGGCAACCAGCAGGGGAGCAGTGGGGAAAAAAATAGGCAAATTCTGTATATTTTTATTTATATTTATTTATTTTAATATTATAATTATGACCCGCATGGAGTATATCAGTCTTTTGGGGTGGGGGCTAATATATTTTGCTGCTGGACTGCATAACATGCTCACATATAAGCTTTAAATATTTAATCTGTTTTTATTTTGACTTAAAATAGATCACACAGTAGAGCTAGAGATTTATTACAGGTCTTATTTTTACTGAGTGAGCCCTAAAAACTGATTATGCTTCATGTAGAAATTCAAAATATAATTAGATCCTCATTGTGTAAAATACATGATACTTATAATCTAAAACTATCTTATACCCCCTACATTTTTTTTTTTTTTGGTTGCTTGTTTGATTCTCTGCTTGGAATTTAAAGACCAAAACTAAGAAAGACAAGAGTTGAAAAAGAAAGAAAAGTGAAAGGAAAGAAATTTTTTTAGAAATTAGTGGTTGCTAAAATATATATATTTTAGTGAATATATATATATATATATATATATATATATATATATATATATATATAAATTACCCTCTCGATAATTTTTAATGCAGTAAGCTGTATTAAAATTTTTGAGGGGTAATTTATTGCATTAAAAATGATCTGATTATTTTCCATTAACAGATCAAGAACTGTACAGGTTAAGCCCAGTATGATGTAAGGGTGGGAGGGACATGTGAAAGATACATCAAGTCCACCATCTGAGATCACTTCAGTCTTTGACCCAGCTGAAAATCTTGGCTATTAAGGTTTTTACTTTGTTTATTTCGCATGGACATCTGAGATGGCTTCTTCTACTGCACTCTGCAATGCCTCTGCCTCTGGCAAGATCCCAGACATCTTATATCTCCTGCAAAATGGTGCTCAAGTTAATGGATTAAATGAGTTTAACAGGACTGCAATACAGGTTAGTTATAAAAAGCTTTTGGATTTTCTTTTTTCTGAGTGAATTTAAACATATTCTGTTCCTGGCTGTTCTGGCTGCCACATGCAGCTTGATTTACTTCCTTATTTTTTTGTTTTGTGTTAAAGGCTGAGGCCTCCTCACACTTTATCTTCAAATATCCACCAGGCGTTGATAATTTCATCATTATACTAAATAAAATTGCCTCTGTCGATTTGTAAATGCTTTATCAGTGAAGAAATCTGTATTTTGCAGACATAAGTTTGAACTCTGCATATTTAACATATTTAAATACAGTCAAAGAGCTAAACAGTTTACCAAAATTCAGAATAGCTGTGCTGGAATTAATGATTTCATCAAAATCAAATGGCTTTATATTATCATAAATATATGTGTGTGTGAGAGAGAGAGAGTGTGTTTTATGGAGTAATAAGGTGTTCTTTATCATTTCTTTAGTTTCATCAGATACAGATTTTGTATTTGAGTGAAAGAGAGTTGTTGCTTTAATCACATGCAATAAAGAATAAACTTATGTACATATTGTTGTAATAAAGAGAAACCAGCACGCCATAAGGCAAGACTAAAGTCTCAGGTTACTGAAGGAGTTAAAGAATAACAAAATGGTGGTGATGAGAAAATGGTGGATGAGGGCTTTAGCTGCCAAACAAAATAAACGCAGTCTCGCTTGGATTTATGCAGGCCTAGGTTTTTGTTTTAGATTAAAATATATAAATTGTTAAAGTCTTATAATTTTACAAGCAGCAGAACATGCAAAAATGACACTCTGGGCAGAGGCCTGATGTAGCTTCTATTAATGTCCATCTGACAAACTCAGAGTGTGAGCATGTTTGGGAAAAAAATTCTTTATGATTTATTTTTTTTTCCAGGATTAACTCTTTATGTAGCAGCACTCTAAGTACATTTCCATGTTAAGTAGGACACGCACACACACACACACACACACACAGAAAGCACAGTGGTAAAGCATGTGGCAGAGAGACAAAGGACGCACCCATTTCTGCAGAAATGCCTCCAGAAAGTTGCAACTTTACAGCAAAAATGACAACATGGTCATCAAAGGTGTTAAAAAATTAATTATCTAAGTTCTTCTCACTTATGCTTTATACTCAGTTACATTTTAAACCATCCATAGGCTTGCACAGTCATTTTGGGGAGCAGGTTCTCAAACTGAAAAAAAAAAAGGGGACACATATGTATAAATAAATAAGTTGCACACAGTAGCACACCTTTTACTTTCTTACATAGTGACTTATTTTATTTATTTCAACTCCCAAAGACTCGTGCAGATGTCTGTCAGGTCAAGAATCAGCAGAATTCTACCAAATTATCAGTTTACACAGAGATGATCGTGTTTTGCATTTATAGAAGAACAGGCAACAAGAAAGATAGCAGTGCCGAACCGCATGTAATATCACACCTTCCTCTTCCTTAGTGCTAATAAGGCCTGATCCAGGACAAAAGAGAACTGCTACCCTGGGCTGCCTGCTGCACTTCTCTTTAGCTCTGTTTTCATAACCTTTCCTTTCTCTGCATTGTGCAGCAATTAGAAAAAGTAAAATCAATATTGTATATCATAATTGTTAATATGGATTAAAACAATGCATAATATTTAAGGTTAAAAAAAATTAAGTAACTGACAGAGCTGATTTTAAGTGCGCATTTTCCCGCATGCACTGTCTGTGAATGCGTGGTAATATGCGTCGGGTGGTGTGCAAATTATCCAAACGTCGGTTCATTATGCGTAAACTGACGTGCATGACTTAAAACTGATTGGTGCGCTCTAACTTTAATAACGTCCCGATATTTTTATAATAACAGTATAACGCCCTGGTTACCTGGCTGTCACCAATAGGCGCAGGTCAAACACGTGATCCTTGTCAAGTGAAAGGAGGGGCGGGGCGCCGGTGGCCTAATAGATTTATAAAAATACAATTGTTGGGCATTAAATGCGTTTAACTAGGATTTCATGCGTTGGGAGACATTTAATATTTAAAAATAAAAATTATAAACTAGAAACAGGCGCTTACCAAGTTAGAGGCCTCAAGGGCAGGGCCGTCAGCGTCACCTGGGAGGCGGTGCTGAAGGCCCTGCCCCACCTGGGAGGCCTATGGTATGCACTTGCAAGCGACAATGACTGCATGCCTAGTATTAGCAGTATTACTGATAGCAAGTACATCTTAAAGTTATTACTGGAATAGATCGGCATTTTAGGGTTCTTTTGAATAGAGCAGAGTGCCTCTATCTTATAAAGCGCAGTTCAATCGCAGCGCTAATTCAGTATTTAAACAGACCAAAATCTTGTTCTTTTTACCACACTGAATTGTTAAGCTCGTGAGAAGGCAGCTACTATAGCACAAGGTTTTGTGCTATATGAGTTAGCCAGCTGACCTTGGACCAGAGGCCAGGCTTCTTCTTTCTTCTGAAATATCTCAGTTTTTCCCTCCGTATTCTCTGTGTGCAGGTGGTGATGCTGGGAAGCATTAAAAGCATTGAGATTCTTCTAAACGCAGGGGCAAATCCAAACGTGCGCGACCCCTCGTGCGGTCTCACCGTGACGCACGACGCAGCGCGTGAAGGATTCCTGGACTCTGTGAGCATTCTGATCAAAGGCGGGGCAGATGTGAACATTGCGGACAATAAAGGTAACCTCCCGCTGCACCTGGCCGCCGGAGAGGGCCACTTGGAGGTGGCCAAGCTGCTCATCGGATTCACTGAGAAACCCAAGAAGACCAACAATGAGGGAGTCACCGCCGAGCAGCTCGCGCGCGACCACGGGAAAACGGTCGTAGCCGCGTTCATCCAAAATTATCAGAAGTAAAGTGAGTGGAGCATCCTAATTCATCCTAATTATTTTGTGTCAGTGCATAGTTGCACTCTAAATGGTTTAGGGAGTTTTAAAGCCTGCAGCCATGGCGTATTTTGTTTGTTTGTTTTGTAATCTGGATTTTTGGGGGGTGTTTTGTTTTGTTTTCTTATCTCAAACGAACATAGTGGACAAATTTCCCCCTTTGGGGAGTCGCTACAGTAATCTATGGCACATAACTGTGAGATGTAAAAATGAAATATGATTATTACACATATAATAACACATATACAGGTCTAAAAAAAATATTAGCTCCTTTTTTTTTACGTGTTTTGTACCGTTACATATACAGACTCTCTCTACGTTCAGTCACTCCTATTTTGAATGTAATTAATTTGGATAAAAAAGGAACAAATTACGAATTAGACCTTTAAAAAATATAACAGACATTCACTAATATCACCGGAGGGAATTCTTTTAATAAGAAAGGAAAAAATCTGCCATGGCGACGGCCATAAATAACACACACTGATAGCCTAAAGCGGCCTGGGATGGAGACTGATATATTTTTTTCAGTCGGCTATTACATTGCATAAGCCTACTGAAGAACCGCAATCCGTAATTTGTTGCTACAGCCTATGTGACACAAAATGAACAAACTAAAGGTAGAAATGTCGTTTCGCTTTTTGTTACCCCACAGTCGTGGCCACAGCTATCAGTGTCAGAAAGTGCCATGAGGGCGTTTAAATCCGTTGCAGGGCCGACAGGCAGAGTGAACTCACTTTATTTCATTAAACAAACAAAAGGAGGAGTACAGTTATAGTCACGTGCGCGCAGTAGTGCTGGCACACGCGCAGGCTGTGCCCACAAGGCAGAGGTTACTAACTAAAATGCACAGTAAGATGTAGATTTACATCACAAAGAGTACTGCAAGAAGCAATCCTGTATAATTAATAATCCTAAATACTGGGCCACCTTTACAGGCTACACAACTGCACCACACCACGAACCGGTGTATGCATAATTGCAATTACCTATGCATAGTATGCTCATAGAGAGATGTAACCACAGATCTAAAAGCTTTTAAAGCTGCCTCGGGAGCTGATAAATGACCTGTTTTAACCTCCAAACAGACAAGAGGGGTACTTTCCAAAGTCGCACATCTTACCGATAAGTACAGAAGAACTGAGTTACTGTTAACCAAATAAAAATGGGAGCTTGAGCTGCAAGTATGACTTAATTACATGTAGTTGTTAAAATAAATCAGTAGAATTTAGGTAAGGGAGAGCACAGTGACCTTTTTGGACACGCAGGAACCCCCCGAGGCCCGTCCACAGTGATCTGTTGTCTAATGAAGTAAGGTCAGCATCACGAGATGAGAGAACAGACCTTCTGAATGAGAGGGAATTATATTATTTTGAGTTCACAGAATAAAGTTTTTTATTGATTTATTTTTTTTACTAAACCCGTTAACAGTGTCATCAGAGAGGCTTTGAACTCAAAGCGCGTCTGTATTGTTTAATACACAGCTCGAAAGATTTGATCGAAAGTGAAACTAAAAGAGTTTGAGTTCGTAGAAATGACAAAGACGTGCACTCCTGATTTCATTTAGTCTGAAACGGAATAACAGGATGACTGTTTAATTTTTGATGTTGTTTTCGTCTGCTTTCTTTCCGCACTTTTTCTTTCTTTGTATCGGTTTGTAACGCATAAACACACAGTTTCACACTACAGTTATTTTAAAGCTTTGTTCTTATTTGCATTGATTTTTACAGAAATCCAGAGCTCGCTCTTTTTAAACTGTTCTTTTAAAAATCCGATCGAATCAGATTCAAAGATGAGCGCGTCTCTCTGAGGCTGCACGGGAGTGTCTCCGTGCCTTGCTCAGCATGCACCTTGTCTAACAGGACCGGGCAGCTGAGCCTGCGAGCGCGATTTTAATCCTACTTAATGTGTCTTAATGTTTTTTTGTTTTTCTCTAAGTAACCTCAGGTTGTGCCTGGGTGCAGACGGAAAATAAAACACACAGATCCGCACTTAGTTCTGGTGACAAAGATAGTCTTTCTTTTCGGAGCAAAAGCAATAATTAAGAGATTCTCGTGTGACCGCCAGAGCGAACGGTGCCGTTGGACGAGCCTGGGCAAGAAAGGGAAGAACTGACCAATCCGAGACAAATGACTCAGCTGCGTAGAAGGTTTTGGATTGGCTGGTAGGTATAAGGGGGCCGAGCTGCAGTAAAAGCAAAGCTAGTGAAGGTCCTGTGCAAACAAGACAAAGACGGTTCCTTTTTTTTTTTTTCCTTTTCTTTTCTGGAATGGGCGGAGTTTTAATTTGGGTTAGAAAAAAATGTTCATGGTTAAAATCACATTTGATATCATGCCTCTTGGAGTTGGTGTCACAGTACGAATGTTTAGCTTTTACAGACTGTACAACTTATATAACATGAGTTGCACTTATCTGTCATTGTATTAGGCCTATTATCACTAAGTATCACTGTTTTTCTGTCACAGGCTAGAGGAAGAGGATGGCAAAGACAGCCTGGAGTTTGTTTCGCAACTTCCGCTTTTGTCCCTTTGCTGATACTTCAAAATTTTTTGCTCTTTTTAAATATTTTTGTTTTGTTTCCTGACCCCCACCACCCCCAAGTACCTAAAACACAAAATACCTAATTTCTAAAGGAATATTTCAGTGAAGTTTCATGAATTTCATGAAAACATTTTGATATAGAGATTTTTGAACATTTTTTGGTGAACTTGACCTTTGACCTTCTCCACCAAAATGTACCAAAATTTACCCCCCGACAACTCCAGAATTTTTCATTCAAATCCATCCTGCTAACAGACAGAGAGACAAACAATACCAAAAACATAACCTCTCCACCAGAAAAATCATATTTTAAAGTTTTTCAAAAGCCAATCAAATGCATTTCTGCTCTTTGTGATTCAGTAATTTATAATGCAGTCTGATGACATTGGGTGGTATCTATTGCAGTGTAGTATCAGCAGATAGACAATTTGGGTTAGGGGAGGTATGCACGCTACTGAATGCCCTTCTAGTTCAATTACTTTTATGCATTTTCCAAACTAAAATATCATATACTGTGAATTGCTTTGAACTGAGCCATAAGGGACACACTCTAAACTAACACTTTCACATGAGCATTAACTTTTTTAAGGATTCCTGTGTTGTGGTCATCAAAACAAACTGTCAGAAAAAAACATTTTTGTGACTGCGCTAACATTCATCACATCCTGCAAATATATGCAATACCAAACTGCAAGCATCAGTTATCAAAGTGTATCATCTAAGTGTAACGAAAGCTACGTTCTCCCTTTTCTTTTGTGCATGCAGTAAATAAATTACACTTGCAGTTTTCTTCTGTTGTATTGTCCATTTATTATTTGCCTTTCATATTTATGCTTACCAAAAACATTAACACACAAAATCCTTTCAGAAAACAAAACCTTGCTCTTCAGTGTTGTAGTAAAAAAAAAAAAAGGTCCAAAGGAAAAGTACCTAAAACCCCCGTGAGTCTGGTTATTTTAAATACGTAAGTCTCTACAGGAGCTCAAAGTCAGAGCCACAGATGTCTCTCTGGGTTGTGATTAAGCAAAACTTTGTGCAGCCATTTCATTGTTGGCAAAAATCGCTGAGCAAACATGATTCACTTTCCGGGGAGGCAGGGGGGGGTTTCCAGGGATTTCAGTACAATACTGTATATTTTTATAAGTGAAACATCTCCAAAATGAATCAGTGAAGCAACTCCACAGTGTCCCACTCATATACACATACAGTGTTGTGAAAAATTATTTGCCTCCTTCCTGATTTCTTAGCTTTTTGCATATTTGTCAGATTATCAAGGAAATTTTAATATTAGACAAAGCTAACTCAATTAAATAAAATTATTTCATTTATTAAGGGGGGGGGGGAATGCTATCCAAACCTACCTGGCTCTATGTGAAAAAGCCATTGCCCCCTAAGCCTAATAACTGATTGTGCTGGTTATTTGGGGGGATTTTTTTTGAGCAATTCAGAAATGGACCTGCTGGTGTGTTTGGGATCTTTGTCCTGCTGCATAACCTAAGTGAGCTTGAACTTCAGGGTACAAACTGATGGCCAGACATTCTTCTTCAGGATTTTCTGGCAGAGAGCAGAATTCCTGGCTCTACAAATTACAGCAAGTTGTCCACCTCCTGAAAGCAGCCCCAGACCATCACACTACCATGTCTGACTGCTGGTATGATGTTCTCTTTATGAAATGCTGTGTTACGTTTTATGCAGATGTAACGGGACTCAAACCCTCCAAAAAGTTCAACTTTTGTCTCGTCAGTCCACAGAATATTTTCCCCAAAAGTCTTGAAGAGCATTAGGATGTTTTTTGGTTAATGTGAAATGAGCTTTTGTGTTGGTTTTGGTCAAATGGTTTTATGTTGGGAACGCTCCCATGGATGCCATTTTTGCCAACTCTTCTTCAATCATGAACTCTGACCTTAACTGAGGTAAATTAGGTCTGCATGAATTGTCGATGTACTCTTGGAGTAATTTTGGTAGGCTGGCCACTCCTGGAAAAGTTCACCACTATTCCAAGTTTTCTCCACTTGTGGATAATGGTTCTCACTGTGGTTCACTGGAATCCCAAAACCTTAGAAATGGCTTTGTGGTCTGACAGTAATCAGGTCTGGGTGTAGCTGGTGAAAATGAACTCAGGTTTCCAAAAATGTGGTTAATCATAGTTAACTCACAATTTAACAAGGGGGATAATTACTTTTTTTCACATAGGGCCAGGTAGGGTTGGACAGCTTTTTTCCCCTTAATAAATGAAATTAGCATTTAAAAACAGCATTTTGGATTTACTCTGGTTATCTTTTTCTAATATTAAATCTTTTTTTGAATCAGGTGTGAGAAATATGCAAAAAACGAAGTAACCAAGAAGGGGGCAAATACTGTCCGAGGGCACTGAAGCTTGAATCAGGAAATGTTCATGGTTCCAAATGTGACGGTTTGGGGAACAATGGCAGTCAAATACGACGGCATGTTTATTACCACAGTTTTTTGCATGGTGGGCTCCACCTCGCTTTGATCAAGTCCAGACTGAAACCAGAGGAAAAATGTGTCATCTGCTTTACCGCAGCACTAACGAAGAATGCAGAAGGCGTGGGACGCGAGCACAGACCTAAAGAGAGGGAACCAAAAGGAAACCACGATACACACACACAGTTCATTTATTAGTTTTGTGACAATGTAGTGGGACATTTTCTGACACACCTCCTGAATTCTTCATTACATGACATGTATAATGTCTGACAGCTCAGCAGCAGCATTTCCAGTCTAAACAGTCTCCCCATCACCCCCCACTTGTTTCTTTTAATTAGCTAGACTCCTCACACTTTAGCAACAGATATCAACCCTTCACTTGTGTATAACCTAAGGCCATGGAGTTCCACCTTAATGATGGAGGACAATTCACAACATAAAGAGTTAAGTACATGACAGTACTGTGCAAAAACTAAGGTACTGCCTGCCACCGACCTTGTCCACCCACCAAATTCTGTAAAAAACACACATAAAGCCTTGAAAAAGCATTCACAGATCACTAAAGGCAAATTCAAACTTTGACCCACATCAATCCCACAATGCAAGGGGAGCTTAAAGATTGACCATTTCCTGCAGGATTTACATTTACAGACTCACTCACATGGTAAAGTTAGGACACCATAAAAGAAAACTTTATATTTCTTTGTGCTTTTATTGTAAACCGGGTGACTTGGGCAATAGACAGTTTATAATGTGGCAAGGAGATCCTTTACAGAGGTATCAACTCGATGCCAAGTAAATGAGGAAAATAAAAATGCATAGAAATAGAACATTTCTAAATTGAAACTGCACATAAGCCTATACATCGCAATTCTGACCACATCCTGATAGTTTTCTGCTGCCTGATGGTGGCGGCAGCCAGCCTACGTGTTTTGTGTCTAAATGTAGTTTTAGACACAAAGTCGCAAGTTTTGCAGGACAAGAAGTTAAATGAAACTTTTTTTTTTTTTTTTTTTTTTAAATGCAAGCACATTAAATGAGCCCAACCTTATTTATGCTTTAATTTTGTCTTTAGCACAAACAGGGGCGCAATCCTTGGAATTAATTCAGTAGTTTGGTTAATCTCTGTAATAAATTAAGTACCAACTCCTGGTCCACAGAGGCAGTGGCTTTCATTACAAGTCATTGCAGTGGTAATGAGGATGTACGTAAAGCAAATCAGATATTTTACATTCAAATAATTACAAATGCATATGGTCCTCTTATCTCTGGTCTGATTAAGAAGTGCAAATATCTAGTGTGTATTTATGGTTCGTTAACTGGTTTATTGTGCTTTGGCCAATAATCTGCGATCTCACTCAATAAGAAGTAAAAACCTTGACAGCAAAACGCTACCACTTCTACATCAGTGACTACAGCGCACACTGTACTTCCTTTTATCACGGCTGTGTTGGTGGTAAACACTGGTTTATCAGAGCCCTTATGCTGACTGGAAAGAAACAAAGAGCAGATTTTACGGTACAGTGACTCCACCAAACAACTGATCTGATTTTTCACAGCAAAGATCTGTACAGAGACGACTCGAGGTCCGTCTACCAAAGACGAGAACAGGTCTCTGGTATGTCTGGAGAAAAAAAAAAAAAAAAAAAGTTAGTCTAAAGTCTGATGTCCATCTCTAGCAGTCTTTAAACCACATGTCTGCATCTACAGCAGTCTTTGCAGCATTTTTGACTGAGAGAGTCATCTGGCAGCATTTCTGAAGGATTCTGAATTCCTGCCCCCTCTTCCTGCAGCGCGACATTACAGTAATCAGGTGTCAGCAGTCCTGCAGTCTCTCAGGCTCATTTCAATCACGCCAACTAAAGTTAAGGAAGAGGGTGCGTGTATGGCAAATTTAAAACCAGACTTTGAAAAAGTTTTTGAACCATAACAATTAATCCACCATCCATTACCTTTGATGTCCCTTTACAATGCCCCGATGTACCCCCCCACCCCCACCAGCTCCAGTCTTTCATTTCTTTCCTCAGTGCAGCTTCTTCCTGCTTATCCTTAGAACAAAAACCCTTCATTCTTCCAGTCTTTTCCCAGATGTAATCCTGTCCAGCAGGCCAACTGAGGAAATTGTGCATACACAAATACACAAACACTTACGCACACCCACACACACACACACAGAACAGGTCATCATATATCTTTAACATGAGCACTGCTTTTATATCACCATCTTACTAATCCAGGATACAGCAAGGATGGAAGTGTTGTGTGTATTTTCATTTGTATGCATATTCCATGTGTGTGGGTATATATTTATATAGGTTTGTGTGTGTCCAGTTTGGTCCAAAGGTGTTTGTGTCAGTTGGTCTCATAAGAAGAAAGCAGTGCAGCATCCACAGGCTCCATGCACGAGGGGCAGGTGAAGGATCTCATCAGCCAGTCATCTATACAGTCCATATGGTAGATGTGCATGCAGGGCAGGAACCGGATGGGGTCTCCATAGACAAAGTCCATCATACAGATGACGCACCTGCAAAGGTGAACACAATTTCTCCTAATAAAAGTGCACTACCAATCTAAAGACATGTCCCTGCAATTGGGTCAACATTTAAAAAAAAAATAAAATAAAATAAAATAAAAGATTATTGTAATTACAGGACAGTCTGGGCAATGAACTACCAGAAATGTTTCTGTAATTTTACTCAATTTTTCTTACAATTTAAAAAGGTCAAACACTCATGCTGACAGATTAATTTAATACAGCAGCATTTCTTTATCATACTGTTGAAATTGCACTTATTATTATTTTTCTTATACTAAAGATATCTCAGAGATTAAATGTGTAGTTAAACTTTACATTGGCAGAAAGGGGAGTTTCACTGGTCCGGCCCACATAAGATCAAAGTGGGCTACGATGTAAAATGAGTTTGACAGCCCTGGTTTGGACCCTTAATTGTAATCTTATTAAAGACAAAAGGAAAAATAACAGAACCATCTGTAGTACAATATACACTGAATGGACACTTTACTAGCTTCAGTAGATCGATTGAACTTCAATAGATTGTCTTGACCATGTCTACATGCCTAAATGCATTGTGTTGCTGCCATGTGATTGGCTACTTGGACATTTGTGTTAAAGAGCAGCTGAATGTGTACCTAATAAAGTGGCCTGTGAGTGTATGTATACAACACATGCAGCTCATTACTGTAAAATGCACTAATACCAAGATATCTGGTATACTGTATCTATACATCTCTGCATTTAAGTAATGCATTCGTGCTAATCACATGAATTTATAGTATTTTGAAATTTATTGGAATATGACAACATGAAGCTGTGTGAAAAAAAATAGTAATTCAATTAATAATGTTTAAAATGTGCGTAATTCTACTCTATGGATCCATGAACTCTTTCTTTGAACACAGAGTTCTGCAGTGAAGCAGTATTTACATTTGCCCATGTTTGAGTCTGACCTCACAGCGCTTCTACTCACTCTCTAATCTTCTTCTCTGAGCCGTCCCTTCCCGGGTCATACACGCCCTTTGGGAGGTGCTGGATAAGTCCGATGCGCTGGGCGATTCGGATCTGCTCCTCTTCGGTCAGCTGAGTGACCAGCCGGGTTTGGCTGGGCGTTGGGTGGTAGACAGGCACGTGGATTTGCTCCTGCAGAAAGAAAGGAGACGACATAAATAAACTAAACAAGTGTTGAGAAAGCATACTTAACAATTCTGTAACATAAAATCTGCAGCTTGATTAAAGTGGGCCTTGAGGGGAAGGCTTTATGAGAAATAATGATGAATAATAATCGCTCTTAATGCACACTTCTGAACAATACATCTCATAGTTGGGTTGGTCTATAAAAAAATAATGTCGCTTGGTAGGATTTTTGTCACTGAACCTCTTTCCATGCTACATTTGTGCTGGATTTATTTTAACAACAGTTTCGGGTCTCATCACTTTTAGTAAAAGAAGAAAAACTCCAGATTATTGCGCACGGACACACACACACACACACACACACACACACACACACACACACACTGTGAACCAGGACATAAACATAAACTAGGGGAGGAAACATCATCACCATCTGCCAGTACAACACTGATGAGGCTTATCACATAAATCCCTCAGCTTAATGAGTGGGTTCACTTTAGTCAACTACAAACTCAAAGCACTTACTTGAGTGCAACAATGTCACAATCAAACAAATGCACTTAATATGTAATTATCCCATAGCTAATGCAGCCTTAAGCCAGGATATCTAGCCATGCTGTAAGCTAATAGTTTCAGGCAGTAGGTGGTAGTGTTTCTCCACATCCACCAGCCACTGCAGCACATACCAACATGGTGTGATGAGAAATGTTCTTGTTGTTCTAATTTACAACATTAAAGCAACAGAACTTTGTGCTTGTGGCAGACACAATATTTATTTAACAGGATTTCTAACTAATGTAGTAGTTTACACATCCACCTAATGATCGAAAGATCCCTGGTTTGATTCCAGGAGGAGACACAGATCCCTTTGGGGTTGTATCAGAAAGCGCATCCAGAATTAAAAAAAAACAAAACAAAAAACTGCTAAATCAAAGTAGCTCTTGTTTCTAACTTGGTGATGGCCTGACTCATACATCAAAGCAGCATCAGTCTATATAAAGGATATGCCTTTGGTTTGAATCAACAAAAACTGTGAAATGAAAAAAGTCTTTGATTATGTTTGAAAGGGTTAAAAAAACATCGGCCTACAAAACCACACAAGTGAAAGATTAATGTGTAATCAACCCCTCTGCATAGGAAAATACCTACTCAAATGGATACAACCTACCCTTCTTGCTCAGTTCTAATGGTATTTTGCAAAAACTAACAACCTAACAAAACTAATATCCCACAAGGAATTCTTTTGAACAGGGCAAACATCAAAGGGACCAGATGTTGTTCCTGACAGGATTTTTTTGAAAAGCTACATTTCACATTACTGCCGCAGAAATGTTAATGCTAACAAACACATTGACTACTTTTAAAAAAAACTGTGGCAATAACCTGTGGCATTACATCTGAATTAAGCCTGTTAAGGAGGAATTCACTTTGCCTAAAAGTGGAGTATTTTATAGCACGCAACAGAGACCAACCAGTTTAAAGGTTATGGTTTCAGGTGAATTATGACCATAAAAAGATATAATCTAGATGAAAAAAAATTAAAGAAAAACAAAACAAAACAAAATAAAAAAAAAATTTTAAAAAGCAAAAAGGAATAAGACTATGTACATAATTACTTTTAAAAGGTGAAGGAACTACTCATCCCATAAAGCACTGCAAATTCCAGATTCCACAGACTTCAAACCTTGTTGAATTTCATCCTTTTCGTTATTGTAGCGGGGTTCTAGCCAGCAGTTGATCACCCGGCACTGTGCCACACTGAGCTCGTGTCACGCCGGGCTGAGAATTTCACTGGTTTGCTATCACTGTTCAATTCACAAGAGGGTGCGCACTCCGCCCCATCTCTCTACATCGCTGCACTATTTCATTTTTATTTTTTTTTTATTTCATATTTTATTTATTTGGGACAATGCACATTAATAAAACAATCAATACGTTGTACAGATTGTAAATGAGCCAGATTATAGCATAATTGCAAATTTTCATCTGTAGTCCCTAGGCAGAAGGACAAACAACAGAAGACGTCATGAGTATATAATAACAGTGAAAAGACAACACGTTGACAAACATTCAAACAATATACAAGTGAAAATGAAAATTAGTGAAAGTGCGAACATGTCTGGGAACTTTTAATAAACTGCTTAAGGTGCTTTTTAAAAGTACTGTAAGTGGAGCATTCTCTGATGTTAGTCGGTACATTATTCCAGAAATGACCCCCTCTGACTGACAGAACCGTTTGTTTTTCTACGGGGGATCTCAAGGTCTCCTCTGGAAGAGGCTCTGGTGCCAAAACCTCGGTCAGTTCTTAATTTAATGTATGTAGAAAGTGGAAGTGGAGCTAGTCCATAAAGAACTTTATAGATTAAGCAGCTATTTTTAAATTTAATAAAATTTTCAAAATTGAGCATGTTGTATTTTTCCAAAATATTACACTGATGATATGACAAGGGCTTTTGATCAAGGATTTTTATAGCCTTTTTAAATAATATTTCTATTGGTTTTAAGAAAGTGTCTCCAGTGAGTGACCAAGATGTAATGCAATAATCTATATTGAAAAATATCATTGAATGTAGAAAAATCTTAGCTGAATTAATTGTCATTGATGGTCTAATTTGTTTGAAGTTATTTAAATTAAATTTAATTATGCTTGCTGTAAGTTTTATATGTTTTTTAAAAGACAGTGTGGGATCCAGTGTGACCCCCAAGGTACCTGAAATCCTGCACAAGATCAACCTCTTTTCCCCCCAGGAACACACTAGACCGCTCCAGTTTTATAGGTTTTTTTTTGTAAACATCATTGTAACTGTTTTTTTCTTATTCAGCAGTAAGGAGGACTGAAGGAGCCAATGTTGTATATTCTCCAGGGCTAATGTGAGGATTGAGGATGCTTCCTGTGGACTTTTTGCAGGTGTAAAAATAACAGCATCATCAGCATACATTTGGAAGTGGACACTTTGACACACATTTGGCAAATCATTTATATACAAAGAAAACAAAACTGGTCCCAAAACAGAGCCCTGGGGAACCCCTGCTGGACAGTCAAGGTATGACGACATTGTGCCCCTGACAGCCACAGACTGTCTCCTGTTGGATAAGTAAGATTGAAACCAAGCTAATGCATCTTCGGCAAAGTTAAAATAAGTCAGTTTGGACAGAAGGACCTGATGGTCTACTGTATCAAATGCCTTCTTTAAATCCAGAAAGACTGCACCAACACAGGTGGTTTTATCAAGCAGGGATTTCACTGTTTCTACAAAGATACAATTTGCCGTCTCTGTGGAATGATACTGGCGAAACCCGAACTGCATGGGGTGCAGAAGAGAATGGTGGCTGAGATGTTATAGTATTATTTCACCGCAATTTGCAATCTACCACCAGGCACGGCCAGTTTTGTTCACAATGTGCAATTTCCTGCTTGATTTTGCGGGGCTACAGAAAGCAAAATGGTGACCAGCACGAACGTAACGGGGAAGAAGAGGAAAAAAGGATAATTTCGGGCTTGCTATTAAACATAAAATCCCAGGAGCTGTGAGAGGCCTTGGAGAAAACTACAGCTCCCAGCAAAATGATGTTACTTACTGTAGTTAGTGGCTTGCATTAAAAACGTGATAGCTCATGGTGACAATGTGATGACAGCTATTCGAATTAGAAAACACCTGGATTGTAATGCTTTTGTTGTGTACGCTTTTTACGTGATTTCTGCAAATCCATAAGAGGAAGGAAACGCAGCTCTGGGACACTTTGAATGCATGATATGCAAGTGTAACAGTTCTGGTTTATATGCAAAAAAAAAAAAGAATTAGCAATAAGGCCTGAACTAGAGTTTCAGGGCATAGCTAATCAGATCAAATTTTGCTCAGTGGCCATGTACATCTTTTACATACAGTCTGTGTGAGAAAAGACCCCAGCTTTGTGAAACAAACTTCTCTATACTTCAGATCATATTTAGTCCACTTAATTAAATCACAGCTGAAATGTGGACAATCATAATTACATTTAAAAGTTGTTTCACCTTCTTTTTATGATTGAATCACTTCATCCATATTCACAAAAATGGCAGCAGCATATTCGATTAAACAGCTGGAACCTGAAGATGCCCTCTGTTAAGTTAGAGAAGTGTCGAAGGTATTGTAAATGTGCCTTCATTAGCAAAATCAGAAAAGGTCAGTAATCCCAAAGCAGGACAGTAATGATACAGTGGCTTTAGATTCAGCAAGCGTTAGAGGGCACAAAATAAAATATTAAATGGTCTGCTTGCAATCCTTGAAAAGCTACCTTTCAAAGTTGAATAGTTTTAATGGGATAAATGCAGATGCTAGCTAGCACCCAGCCTTTCAGTACTGCAGCATTTATCCCATGAGTCAGCATAATTTTGGTAGTCGAGGCTGTCTGCTCCTCCCCTGATAGCCATTTCTTTAGCCAATTCTAAAAGCCAGGCAGCAATAATAAAAGCTGCAGACGGGGGGGGGGGGGGGGGGGGTGGCAGCTGCACTCTGTGTGTGTTTTGGGTGCTCAACTGTGCAGTGGTCAGCAGTGTAATTGTTGCCATATGCCTCTCCCATTTAATACATGGTATGTCAGCTGGACTGACGACTGTTTATTAAGTGACCTCAGCGGTACCAAAAGGGTGAAAAGGGAACTAATGGGGGGGGGGGGGGGGGGGGGGGGGGGGGGGGGGTGTCAGATGGAGGTGGCTAGCTGAGCTAAAGAGCAGACCTTGGTTTTCTGTGCCAAGCATGCTGTAGTTCGCTGAGCCAAGCACACAGCAGCTACAGCAGCAACTGTCAGCCTGCCAGGCCCCGGCTGCTAATGGTGAGCGGGAAGCGAGGTGAAAATTACTGGTAACAAGGAAGGCAAGCAGATGCACACAGTTAAAGAGAAAGACAGACAAATACAGGCACTGTTCATTAAAAGAAAGAGACATGAGGACTGGGCAAACTGGAGCTCAGACGCAAATTAGAGATGCAATGAGATGTAACACAGATTTTAGCCAGAGATAGATGTGAGAGAGAGAGAGAAAAAAAAAATAAAGACCCAAAAACTCAACAAAAAATTCATGAATTCTGAATCCTGCTTTAGAATTCACTGGGGTGCCAACATGATAGAACAATAGTATTGTGAAAGATCTTGGCTGCAACAACACGATGCAAACATACCACAGCAATAAACTGAATTGAATAACATTGTGACGAGGCCTCGCAAAGACGCACACAAAAAAAAATATCTTTCCAACTAAATTTGTCTGCATCTATTTTAGGGAAAGCAACACCTGAAACATGAAGCATTTGCAGACTCTGAAATCTGAGCTCCATCTATGCCCTGCAAAGTAACTAAATCTCTGAACAAGACCTGCAGACACTTGCACACAATCCAGATCAGCATGCACACTGCCAGCAAGAACAACAATGGAGGGAGAATGATGGTTATTAGCACGACAGGATGTGTTTGCTTATGTGATAAGAGGACAGACTCAAAGTGTGACAATAGCAGAGAGTTACTTTATCAGAGCAGGAAGGGTATTACACTTATTAAACATATGCCACACAACAAAAGTGACGAACAACCCAAACATACTTTCAGTTAAAGAGAAGTGACAATGTGAAGGAGAGAAATTTATGTAAAAAATAAAAACGCCCTTATTATTATTTTAACTAGCAGTCATATGCTTACAGACCCAGAGCAGCAGCAGCAAGTAACACACACAAAAAAAAAAATTATATCATGCAGATGGATGTAGCTCATGGGTATAAAAAGTGAAGCAGAAGTGCCTTACATCTTTCTAAAGGCCAACTGGGGTGATGACTCCGACTGCAAAGACATTCAGCTGAACAGAAGTGTCAATAATTAGTGACAGATCTTAATGTATACAACCTGATGTTCATATTTATAAGAGGAATAAAAAAAAAAAAAAAAGCAGGAAAAGCTTTTCTCACAAAGCTGGATGCATGTTACATGACTGAGTATGAGTGTGCAGTGTCCCTCAGTTTCTCAGTCAAATCTGCCCCTTGCTCGCCACGTCTTGTTCCTGAACTCAAGGCTCAAAGAGAAAATGCTCAGCTTGAGGTGATGTCATGGTGGATACACCCATCTCCAACAGTTTGTGACAGTCTGTAATACAATTTATAGATCTGTATCAACCCTTCTCTTAGCCTCAGTAATATGCTAAATCAAAACCACCCTGAACCATCTGATCACCAGTTATGACTCAGCTCTCAATTTTCAGTCCAAGAAAGATGAGAACTAAACTTTGATATGAAGTCATAAAGAAAACAAAATAATTTACTCGTAGTTGAGTCGGGGCCCTTGTGATAAGCTCTGTGTGGTTGTGTTGCAGGCAAAGCCCACGGTTTTGTCACTGACCGAGAGTACAATAGCGCATTTGTCAGCACTGTTGTCTCCACGCCCACCCAGTGTTTCTACCATATTAGGAAAAAAAAAGATCGCTAATCTGCCACAGTGCCCCCTCTGCTGAGGTTTACTGTTGCCTTCTTTACGAGACCGACTATCATGTAAGACTGAAGTCGTTTAACCCTTACCTTTGGTTAAAGCCGAGGCCCTTACATTCAGCTCATCTGTCCAACACATTACCATTATCTAAACACAGTGAGGAAGTTACACAATTTTCCTGTCTGCCCCATCTGTAGCACCTGCACACTTCACACATTAATGAATGACTTTTGGGACATGTTCACATACATACTTTTTTTTTTTTTTTTTTTTTTAAATTAAAAGGCAACTGTGCATTTTTTTCCCCATTGTAACATAACCTGCTACCATGCACCCATTTAGAAAAATACACTCTTTCAATTTCCATTTCTTATTTTTTCTTCCCTCCATCAGGTTTGACAGCCAATTAGAAACTGCTACCAAAGCAAACTTCCTTTGCTTGTTTTTTCTGGCCAAGCAAACTCAGTTTAAAGCAAACCACTGGCAGCGAGCCCTCTCATCATGACAGCAATGCAGCTGCCTGACAGACTGTGCTCCTCTTGTGTATCAACAACAGTCAAGGCTACATAGCCCTCAGTCTATTAAAACCTCTTGAGGAGAGGTTTTACCCTCATGACGAGGTACTCAATTAACATGTTTTAGATCCTATTTTACCCTCTGGGGCTGACAGACTGAAGACAGAAATGCATTAACTGTATTACATTTGCAGAAAAACTTGAGATCGTTGGCATTTTATACAAAGAGACCAACAAGATTTAGCTTTAAAACCAGCTGAAAGTAGGATATAGGCTACACTAAATGTGATCAATATGAATACATAAAAACTTATCAGTGCACCCATCAGGACACTGTGGTGTTACAGGCAATACCAGGGAGCCAAAAGTGCCACACAGACACACACACACACACACACACACACACACACAAATGCAAACAAACAGGGGTGCCTTATCTCCTGTGGTCCACTCCCATAGAGATGAGTCAGCACCTGTCTCGCCAGCTGCTGTCCAAATCAGCACACTCGACACACACTGTCTGCAATACGCACGTCTGCACACAAACACATGGGCACAAGCTAACAGCTACAGCTAATATTAAGACTGCAAACTGAGCTACACCTCCCTCTGCTTTGTTAGCCAGTTTATAAAAACAACAGACGCAGACACACACTGACGTGTTTTGTTTTGACAAGGATTTTAATGGTATGCTAGCCTAAGTGACTGGCTCACAGGACTGATATCATCCACTTAGTTTTCTAAATCCATCTATTGCCCATCTATAGTCAGTGACAGTACAGTCTGCAAATTCTGATATTTGGCCTATTAAAATAATATATTAGGAGTATTTCCTCATTAGATTAGATTCAACTTTATTATCATTGTACACAAGTATGCAACGAAAAGTACGTTCCAGAACACCCATCCAAGAGATAAGTGTTCCGTGGCCTTGCTGCCGTCACAGGCGCTGCCATTATCCCAAACTATCTGAAATAAGGCAAGAAATTAACACATGGCATGGTTGTGGGACAAACTTTATGTCCTGGGTTTACCACATCGCCTCCTCCCAGCAGGAAATGCCCAGGAGGCATTCTAGTCAGATGGCAGAACCACCTCGACTGGTGTGACCATAGGTGAGGATAAGGACGTAGATCCACCACCAAATTGACAGCTTTGTTATTATGCTCAGCTTTCTTCACCGCAATGGATCAGTACAGCATCCACATCATTGCAGACATAGCCCCAACCCACTGGTCAATCTCCTGTTCCCATCACTTGTGAACAAAAGCCCAAGATACTTAAATTCTTCCTCTTGGGGCAGGAACTTGTTCTTGACCCGGAGTGGGCACTCCACCCTTTTCCAGCTGAGAACCATGTCCTCAGATCTGGAGTTAATTCATATTCTGGTCACAGAACACTCAAGTGAGAGCTGGAGGCCACAACCTGATGAGGACAGCAGAACCACATCACCTACAAAAAGCAGAGATGGAAGCCTTCTGCCACTCCACCAAAAAATTCTGCCCCCCCAAAAAATTACAAACAAAATCTGTGACAAAAGACAGCTCTGGCGGAGTCCAACACCCACAGGGGAATGAGTGTCTTTTAGCCAGTAAGCAAATCAGAGAGTCAAGTAAGTGAACTGGCATATTACTAAAATTACTGAATAAAATATGTGTATTTTATGCTCAAGTAAACTGAACCTAATTTAAAAATAAAAAATTTATTAAAAAAAGGTTTCAAATATTTTTAATTACAGTCCTGATGATTTTCCTTTGGGGAAAGGCCAAAACCTTTTTGGTGGGTGCCAAATATTTTTGCATGCAGGAAAAAGCCTGCAGACCCACTACTTGACCACTTACCAAGCCATTTTCTTAAAGTGGCTAACACAAAAATGTCAGGCTTTTAAAAACAAAAACAAACAAACAAACAAACAAACAAACAAAAAAAAAACAACTAACAATTAGGTCAGTTTTTAACATCTGCTGCATGCTTTATTGAATATTCAAGACATTTTTTTTGCATCTTGTTGACCTCCCATGATGCACTGAGCACTCCGTTCCCCTCTCTCCCGTAGTTTGTCCTTTGTTCAGTTGTCTCTTTGTCCTTCTCTTTCACCCCCCAAGCTCCTCTTGTTAGGATCTGTTTATCAATCTTGTAAACAACTTTCTCATGAAACAGACAAACAAAGATAATAATTTTGGAACACAATTTAAAATAAAGATGTTACATCCCTCCAACACTTTACTAAGGCACTTCATGTTGATTTTTTTTCTCCATTAGTTTACATCTATCTGTATGTGTAATTATAAAACCGAATGCCTCTTTCCTCATTACATGGATTTTCCAAAAATTAGCCATGGAATTATACCCCAGAGGTAACATGACAGAAAGGAATCAGTAAAATAAATAAACGAATCCCTTGAAGAGGATTATAACAGTATCTTAATCATAGTATGATCATCATTTAAATTGGCTAATCAGTCTATCAGACTATGTGAATAGTGTCCACATATGGAGTTGTGAATGTTGACCTACGAATTAAGGTCAGATCTGCACACCGTCTTCTCTCAACCACAAAACTATTCAACAGCACCAAATGCAGGCTGTTACCACACAGTCAACAGACCTAGTGCTGTTCTTTACCTTACGATATAAAGCACCTTGAGGCGACTGTTTGTTGTGAATTTGCACTGTATAAATAAAAGAGAATTGAACTGAATTCTGAATGTTGGAAATAACTGCTGACTGTGGATACCCAGCAATCATGGCCCAGTGTTCATATGCAGACAGTTGCAGCAGGATGTTTATAACATACAGGGTAAGGATCTGAAGAGTGCCATATGCTTATAAAGTTTTATGTTCATTGCAGATGTGTTTAGACACAATTTACAGTTTTCAGGTTGGATTAAACTTTGTGTAAACGTGAATGACAAATATTTACTCACACTCAGTATTTCTAAAGGCTAAGCTACTGTTACTAGAGTATACTTTTATTTCTATACTACATCAGTGTGTTTTCTCTAATTTCCAGCTTGAAATGATACTTAAGCTTGTTAACGCCCACTAAACTGGAGAGAAATCCATTCATCATTTCCTGTTTCTTCCGTTTAAGGGCCTCAGTGGGCATCCTAACCAAAATGTGCTGTTATGTGTTTAGAGCTAAGTTATGGCCCATATATTAAAACAATACAAAAGGCATCACAATTCATCATTTAATTACATTAGTGCCATCGCTACTAGCTATGACTTCATTGTAATTCCAGTGTGATGGATTGTTTTTAATTCACCAAATAAATCCTTCTCAGTGGCCACTTGACAACTACACAAAAGCTTCCCTTTCTGATTAATTTCGTAACATAAGCACAGCTATAACTCATGTTGTCCTTGTTTTGGATTTCACTGTTGGGATTGCCAGCATCAAGTTTTGCACCATGACTTGCAAATCTCACCCTCTGTATGGGAGACAGACCTCCAGGCAGTACACAGGCATTTGCACCCAGCAGAACATGAAAGCTTTCAAAAACATACCAAATTAAATCTCAAATAGAGTATTTGAGAGAATTTAATACCCGTCCCACCGCACGTTCCCAAACTGTGTTAATGCTCAACAAAATGCTGAACAATGCTGTGTGTCTAAGTTCAGATGGTGAAGGTGCCGATTACTGTGGTCACCAGGGAGAAGCTGGCAGGTCTGAAAGAGTTCTTTATAAGGAGGCTTTAACTAGTTAGTTAACCCTCTTGCAAAACTCTGACAGCATAAACACACACACAGACTTGCTGAACACAACTGAAAGCTTGGTGAGTGCTTTTCCAGAGGCTCCCAGCAAAGATTGCGTGGTTTATTATATCATTCATCATCTATGATAACACAGCTGACTACTCTGACCTAATTACATACTGGTGTATGCTGGACACAGCACACACAACGACATGAAGAGGGGGAAAAATACTCACCCTGTCCAAAGATAATATTGATTGACTCGGATGCAGTGCCTAAGTGAGTGACATTTGACTGATAAGAAATGACAAAGCTTATAAATGAGAAGTTGGATGTGTGTGGGCCATGTTTCAATGTCCCAGTTCTGGTTGCCTGTGAGTTTGAAGCAATAGGCTGTAGCTATGAAGTAACATGGTTCTAGCCAGCGGTTGAGCACCCAGCGTTGCACCAGGCTGAGAATTTCACCGCTTTGCTATCAGACTACTTTCAGCTGCTTCCTTATTCACAAGAGGTCACCGCAGCAGGTAGCTCCGCATGTTTGATTCGGCAGAGCTTTTAACACCAGATGCCCTTTCTGATGCAGCCCCAATGGGATTTGTGTCTTCTCCCACAAACAAACCAGGGATTGCTTGTTAGGCAAATATGTTAACCACTATACTAGACGCAAGATAAGTAAATTAAGTTAAAACCTAGTAATTGGTAGTGTACAAGCCCAAACTGTTAAGAACAAATACCTTTGCTGACTGTGATGCATTATCTGTAACTCTCCCTGTAATTTCCACTCCCTAAGGTAGAAGTGACTCAAACAAATCAAGAAATAGCTGCAGTGACAAGGCTTCACTTTAAGTCCAAAAACTGCTTCAACATTGTTAGTTTCTACTCTCGCCTGTTGCAAAAGAATATGTCAGCAAAAAATTTAAAATTCATTGTAATGTTCAATGCTGTTGAAGACCTATAAAATATTCACTTGGAGATTTCCCGGTGGAGTTCAATTAGAACTAAAGCACCAATAATCAGTGCTTGGGTTTATATATTCTCATTAATTTTATAAACATTACAAAATCCAGTTAGAAAACTTAATTTTAAATTATTCTTTGTTAAAATTTTAAGACAACTTGGCAAAGTCTCTCCTTGCTTGCTTGAATCTAAATGACACAATTACGTACCTTTCTACAATAAGAGCTCTCCTGCTGTACCGACCTGACATCGCCATCAGTTTCCCATGCTTTAAAAAAAATCCTTAACTTAAATCTACAGATAAGGCATGGCTTAACCTAGTAACGGCAAAGTGTCTGCCAAGGCCTTACATAACACATACTAGATGCCTCTTAACATTGAACTGACTGGTCTGTTTCACAGAAAAATTACAAAGAAAACATGAGTAACACCGAGCATTATATTTACAGTTACACCAAGCATTGGTCTGTTTGTAGGTGATCTAATACAGGAAATAAGGTCATCATACAAAGTTTCTGACCTGAAGGGGAATTAATCAAAGAAGCAGTAAAGTTATAAAAGTCACCCAGTCTCAACTCTCTTACACATACTGTTACAAGTCAAATTAAATTACAGTTCATACTGTTAACGTGGGCCATGGGCCATAACAGATTCATGTGCTCACTTACAAAATGATTTGGTTCTGAATGAGCAAACTATCAGTCAAGGCTGAATCAAGATATGACTTCATGGAAATGATGGACAGAAGCAGAACCATCGGATATAACAAAGCGGATTAGTGTCAATGCCACGAAGGGACGGGGTCACTGAGTCGCTCTGCCGCCCAAGGGTGATGCTGGATCTGTAAACAGCTGATTTTGCCTCAGTGTCCCTTCAGCTGGTTAAAGGCAGGCAAAATTTAAACTGGACCCGCTACACATCACACAGCATTAGCCAAGCTTCAAATATTTGATGAATTTTGGTCAGAACAAAACATAACAGCGAGCTGATCTGAAACAGTTGGTGAAAGTTACCTGATATGGGGGCGGCGGCTCCTGATCGGGATCAGTACCATCTCCGTAGCTGGCCCGGTCCGACTGAGATTCATGTAGCAAAGAAATGTCATCCGAAGTGGGAGATTTCAGACAGTTTCCCATCTCCTCCCTCTTCAATCAAACTCTCCCCTCTGTCAGCTTCGCTTTACTAATTTTAAGGGTCACTTTCACAGACAGCGGCAGAGGAAAAGAAGGCGTCAATGGGGCGTTTTTTCCATACACAGCTGATGAATCTCCTTCCCAGACGACGGGGGGGCTGCTCAGTTTAACAACAAAACATCGCTCGGCTAGCAGCTAGCCACACAAAGAGCTAGCCTGCTAACACCAGCTAGCACTACAAAGGGAACATCTAATCGGTTAGCTAAAAATAATAATAATAATCCAGAGCTGAACTAACACCTAGAAATGTAGATCTATGGATGCATCGAATGGAAGGAAAATTTAATATACCTAATTTAAAATGACAAGGCTAACAGCAGTTTTCCTGACGCGAACCTCTGTCTGAAGGGGACTTTCCAGTTTGCAGACAGCAGCCGAAGAACGAAAGCTGGTGATGTAGCAACACGAAGCACCGCCCCGCTGGAAAAGCACCAATGAATTGTCACCTACTTTCAGGAGGCTCTTGTTAGCAGCCAATCAGATTCGTGATCACATCGCCCTTCGCTAAAAAAAAAACATAAACACAGCCTTTGTAATAGCTTTGAGTGTATTTGTATTATTCCTCCTGCTGACTTCAAACTAGTACTCGATCACCCACTTTTTTTTTTCGGGGGGGGGAGGGGGGCTTTAAAATCACGTTTGTGTGTTTTTGGTCAATCATGATATTACAATAGTCCATGTCTTTTTATCACCAGCTGCCACTGTCTACCATATCGACAAGATAAGATGACTTTATCTTATATATATATATATATATATATATATATATATATATATATATACATACACACACACACGAGGGCAACGAGGAATACAATCAAGAAATTCCTCTTTGTTTTGTAACTATAATACCACTTGAGTCTGTACACTCTACACACAGTTTTTAATGCTCAAATGACCAAAAATTAAAAAAAAAAAGACAACACAAAATCTGATGTGTAGTTACTTATCATTTTAAATTACAACAGAAACAGTAATTTACAGGAAAGTCATTCCGCACATTGATAGCCATGCACAGTAAAATTTGCAGATAATGCCACTATATTAGTTAGAATTTGGCTGAAGTTGTAAACCCAAAGTGCAAAAACAAAATCGTTTATTTGAAAATAAAACGTGAGATGTTTTTTGGAATATTCTAGAGAGCAGCTGCTGTTAGAAAAATAAGAATATATTTCCTCCACCATTAAAAAAACTGACTCCAAGTTATCTTGAATCCTAAACCTAACTCTAATCATGAATAAACCAGCAGTGCTCTACTGCTCTAATTCCAACACTTGAGACAACATCTGAGTTCAAGGTTTTTTTTTAACTCACTGTTGCAAGTACACACCCTTTCCAATAACCTAACCACCAACCACGTTAGAGGTGACCCCTATTTATCCATAAACAGATTACTATATACAAGATGTGATTACAATTTCCAAGTGTTTCTGTAGGTGGTTCTAGGCAAGCATGGCAGACACAAGAGCAGCAGAGGATGGTCACAAAGCAGGAAGACTGTGGTGGTTCCGATGCTTCCAAGCTTCTTCACCTACTAGAGATGCAGCAGGCGGACAAGCACGCAGCCCTTTGCTGCTTGCCGTGAAAGGCCCAATTGTTCAAGCTCAAGTACTGCTGGAGGCCATCCCACACACCAGGAGGAGAAAAGGAGGGAGTCTGCCTTTCTAAAAGACACATTCATCTGTCCTCTTAAAACGGGACAATTTGTGTAAAAGGTGCCATTTACAGTTTATAAATGTCTTAGAGGAAGTGTTAGAAGCATTTTTTGACTCTGGAGAGGTTGCATATCTGGCTGACATCCAAAGCTCTGTGCAAAAGCCACACAATACAACTATAAATATAACAGGATTTTAGATTTGATCATCTTTTCAGAGGGAGATTCAAAGAGAGTATCTTGCAAAAATACATTTGTGTCTATCACTGATGCAATATGTTTCAGGAAAAAGAAAAAAAAAAGAAAAAAAAAAGTAAAATGCACAATAAAATGCTCGCTCCTTCTGACAAACAGAATAAACCAAAGTGTATGTAGTGTAAAAATTTAAACAGCATTCAAAATTAAGATCTGATATAATATTCGGTTATATTGTTGATCAGTAACCAATTACAAAATTATCTCATAGTTCTCAGGGATGTTACAGAACTTTACTGCGTGTCTCTCTCTCTTTTTTTTTTAATAAACTCTAATTTACATTCTACACACAAAAAATTGGACAACTCCGTAGCAGCCACATCAAATGGCTGGGAGGAGCTGGTGTCAGTCATTTCTATAAAAGGTTTTTTGGTACTCTGGCTCCATCAGGTCCTAAACCCAGTACCATGCACTGGGTACATTTTATCCTAGGGATATTAGCAGAGGCAACCTGGAATATACACCACATAAATCTGACATTGTTTTCTACTCTACCGCACCCCTTATAGGTGGCCACAGAGCTAGATATACAACCCTGCTAGAAGCAATGTTTCATAAATATAGGCACGTTCCATAATTAGACTCCATTTTAAATCAGAGGCAAGTAAAAATCATTAGGATACATCTCTGGAAGAGGGCAAATCCACCGAAGCCAGTCAGGGCCACACAGAGCTACAGTTGCCTGTAAGGGTGGCACACATTAGAAAAAGCCTCTTCCCCTAGCCTCACAATGAAAAAACAAAAAGAAACAAATTAAATTTCCCTAATAATCAGGTCTGTTCTGGTCTGTGTTTTGGCATGGTGAGACTACAGGAAAAGCTGTCTCTCTTTAGTGTGCCCTCCTCTGTTATGGACTGCAGGGCATATGGATGCCATTCTCCCTGCTGTCTTTGGCCTTATGCAAAGCAGCCTGTATACGGAAGTGTGTCCGTGATTCCATCGAGTAGTTTTTGTAATTTTGCCTGAAACAGAAAAAAAGAGGATCATAGAAGAAGGTCAACCTAAACCCATAAATTCCAAAGTTTATAGCAAAGTCAGATAAAGTTTTTATTGTGAAACTAAATGCAAAATTGAATGAAACCATGAAGATAAATGTAAATTAAATATCATATATTATATATATATATATATATGTGTGTGTGTGTGTGGGTGTGTGTGTGTGTGTAGATTTTATATTTGCAATCATGTGAAAAATTAAGTACACCCTTACTGCTTCCATAGGAATTATGAGAGTAAATTGCAGCCAGGTGCTGATAATCACATGTACCTGATTAGCTGATCATCAGCAAGTGTGAGCAACTTTATAAAAGCAGAAGTTGTGGCAGTGTTAGAGGCATTTTTTGACTCTGGAGAGGCTGCATATCTGGCTGACATCCAAAGCTCTGTGCAAAAGCCACACAATACAACTATAAATATAACAGGGTTTTAGATTTGAAATCACAAGACTTCTGGAACAATGTCGTTTGAACAGACAAGACAGAAGTGGAGATGTGTGGCTACATTTGGAGAAAACCAAACACAGCACACCTCCTACCAATTGTCAAGCACAGTGGTGGAGGAGTAATGTTTTGGGTTTGTTTTGCAGTAGGGAGCCTTCTTCACACACTAAGGTTAATTATGGAGTTCCAGAGGGTTTTCTGTTAGGACCAATTCTATTTTCCTGTGAAAACTCTCTTTTTCACATGACTGCATAATATATGGCAAACAGTGAATTACACTGCAATATCTGATTTAAAAAGCTTCTACTGAGTACTGATGACCTGAATATGCTTTGCTGGTTTAAAGACTTACTTTGCTGCTTCTAGGAGTTTGATAGCTTCATCTTTTCTGCCTTCCTCCAGACACAGCAGACCATGCTCCAGCAGGGCATTGGGTACCAAGTAGTGGTCATACTTGATCTGAGTCTCACTAAAAACAATGATAAAATTGGTGAATGTGAACCAGTCGTCACCTGAATACAGCTGACAGATTGAACTGGATGACTCTGTAATCAAAGCACTTAGAGGAAAGGCGCTTACTTGCAGAGAACAAGAGTAAAGTAGTGTTCAGCCTCCTCGTGGTGTCCCAAGTGTTTGAGACACAGTCCCTTCAAGAGGCTCAGCAAACACTGATCATCTATGGAGAACTCCGTTCCTAACAGTTGGCACCAAACAGATGACAAAATCTGTCATTCTGGACAAACAATAATTTTATCTACACATAATAGCCTACACTAATATGCTTGGATTTATTGAAATTTTTGTAATATAGTCTTTATTTTAAAGGTCAACCAAAAAGGAACTTGATTCAATTAGGATTATCTTTGTGAATGTGCTTAATGAATTTACATACTTGGTAGACTTTCAAGTTGAGCCTGTGCCTCATCCAGTGTTTTCAGCATGCCTTCAGTTAAGTCTTTTTGTTTGCCAATGACTGTATAACCGTTCCAGATGTACATCATCTCCTAGATGACAGACAAACACATGCACATACGAGCAGGAAGAGGTACAGGCAACAATCAATAATTTTGTCTTAATACAGGTCAGTGAGAAAAGCATTATCTCTGCAGCAAACATTGGGGGGAAAAAATTACTTTAGCAGTGATTTTTCTTATATCACTAGTTCTCTGGGCACAGATCTGCAAACTCAGTAAACTCTTTCTAATGGTCTTATGGTGTCAGTCACTAGTTTCAGAGCTTATTTACTACAGCATGATGTTTATTTAGTAAATGATGGCTGTATTTAGGGCAGAATAGATGACAAAGCAGGTTACGCTTTGGGGAGCGGCTACCTTCCGATTCTGAGTCGCTACTTCTATGAGTGTTCAGTCTCAGTCAGATCACAGTAAGATGACAGCAACCAAAATTATGAACTTGTAAACTATCATTTTGAAGCCTCAAATCCACCTATTATATAAAGCCTGTCTGAACTGAGGCTTGGTTTGTCAAGTCAGACTGGCTCAACAATTACATTCAAATTTTACAGTATTGCAACACAGGTTGAATAGGAAGCAAACAACAAAGTCTTTGGCATTACTTTACTTTAATTTAATTTACAGATAAAGCAGGGCAACATGACAGTACTGACCAGTGGAGGAGCAGGAAGAGGTACAGGATTTTCTGCCAAGTAGCGTCGGGCTTTCCTGATAGCAAACTTCTCTGTTGGTAAAGACTTTCCTGCTATTTTCTGCTTAAGCCCCGGGACCTGCCTGAAATATAGTATACACATAAGTAATTAGTAATTACATATCCTCAAGTTTTAAAAGGATCTAACCAAATGTTTTATTGTTGGAACGCTGTTGACGGTGTGTTTCACTATAAAAAAAAATTATAACACTCATGCCACAAAAATAATATAATGTCAAAAATGCCAGTTTGTTTCCTGTCGTATTACTCCTCTGACAGGCCTTATCAAACATTTTTAAATATTAGCTCATATTATTTACCAAGGACAGGCTGTTACGGGAAGATGCTATTATGATATTACTGATAGTTTCACAGTGAGTCATCACTGTTTCACTCTGATTGCTTTAAGTAATTTCAGCAGCGTCTTAGTTCCTACCTGAACAGAGTAAGTGCAGTCTCCCCAAAGGTTAGGCAATCATCCTCAGTCAGCATACTGAGGTAGGCCGCTTTCATATATGCATACGTAGCCTGAGGGAAGGAAAAATGTGGTTACTAATGCAATCTCATCTTTCCTTTGAAAATGAGGTAAGCAGAGAAAAAAAGACAACAACCAGGGAGAAGTCATTTGCAGTTCTGTTATATGTGGAAAGGATTACGATTCTTGTGACCTGAGGAAAAGTCAGCAAGACTGCTGCTAATAAAAACTAAAATTTAATTTAAATTGTCCCAGTGATGAACTTGCAGCCTGTCCAGGGTATAGCCTGCCTCTCGCATGACAGCTGGGATAAGTTCCCACCACCACCCCACCACCCATGACCCTGAATTGGATAAGCAGAAGAAAATGGATGGATGAATGGATGGTCCCAGTGATGAATCTGCAGCCTGTCTTGTTATTTCCTGCCTCTCATCCAATGACAGCTGGGATAGGTTCTAGCATTCCTGCGACCCTGAACTGAATAAGTAGTTAACAAAATGGGTAAATGGATTTATTGACTCTTTGCAGCCACTCAACAACCAAGGTTCCCTGTGGTCCTTAATCATCTCTGCTTTCATGGACATTTTTTGAATGGAATTCATTGGTGTAGAGGGGTTGTTTCCAGGAGGAGACACCAACCCAACCTCAGGGGGTAATAGTGCCCAAACCCAGATAAATGAGAGGGTTGTGTCGGAAAAATGACAAATCAAAGATGGGGATCCACTGGCTGTGGCAACTCCTTTGGAAAATAAGGGTGCAGCTGAAAATACCTTAAATCAAAGTATGCAGCACTACAGATACAGTCTCTGAGAAACTTTTTTATTTTTTTTTTAACTCTTTTGCTAACTTTTAACCCTTCAAAAGTTAATGTATAGAGGAGATTGGGCTTTTGCAGAGGCACCTTCAAAGCTCTGGCGACCCCTAAAGGGAGCAGCCAAAAGAAGAAGAAAGTATTTAATTGTACTTAACTGCATTTTATTTAACTAATAATCAATCTTATGTGTATTCTACTCTGTTATGTGTTATTGTTAAGCATATCACATTTATTTATTTACACTGACTTGTTTTTTGATATTGTCTATTCTATAACATGTACAGCACCCAGGTTGTTTTAAAACATGCTATATAAATTAATTTGATTTTTATCTTGACTTAACTAACTTTAAAATTTCTTTCATTACTTAGCCAGGTCATATTCAAATCCCACATTAAGGCAACCCACCTTGGACCATGAGTTCTCCTTGCTGAGCAGGTCAGCGTAGAAGTAGGCCATCTTCCAGTGCCTCTTGTATGTGAAGCACCACATTAACTCCCAGTAGCACATGTGATGGAACTGCTTCCACTGCTGCTGAGCCTCGCAGCACTCCTCAAAACGCTTAATAGCCTGGAAGAAACACACACACACACACACATACACATGCACAGAATCACTTTTTGCCAAACATACTCTATGCCACTGAAAACTGATATTGTATGAGCTGCAGTCTGTTATGACTTTCATTCACCATGAGGTCCAGCAGGTATTTCACTTTTTTTTAATACTTCTTTGGAAACCATTTTAAAAATTAGTCTATTCTGGACTAAATACTTTGCTTTACATTTCATTACTACATCAGCTAATGAAGGTTTGTGGCTACTTGCAGGATTTGCCAAGAATCATAATCCTAACTGTAAGCTTTGTAATTCCCTTACATGTGTGTAGTAGAGGGGCAATTTGATCCACTGCAAACACTGTATACAAAGTCAGTCAATTCACCACAAAGCAGGTAAATTAATGACTTAATATACATAGTAGGGCTAATGCAGAATATAACATTTTCATTTGTGATTTAATATAAGTTCATCGTTACAGTTAGTGACTTGTGTTCCCTTTTTTTCCCTGGGAAAAGAAATTACTCACAGCATCCAGGTTGCCTTTGATCTCTTCTATTCGACCAGCAAAGAACAAAAAGATGGATCCCTGGGTGAAGACAAAGACAGTATGTTTGTGAAAATGACACTTGCAATCATAGGAACATTTGAAAAGAAAACAGATACTCAGTCTGGCATACCTTGGGGTATTTTTTGAGATATGGCTGCAGCAGTTTCTCTGCATCCTCAACGTCGCCTTCTCCAGTGCCTTTGAGAGACATTCAGAATGAACCCAGCTTAGATTGTGGTCTCTTTTAGTGTCAGTTTGCAGCTGCATGTACGTATGTATATTTGTGTGTGCACGTGTGTGTGGGCGCATGAGAGAGAGAGAGAAAGAGATGCTCACCTAGTATGAAGCTCATGAATGTGTGATAACAAAGGAGAAGCATGTTACACAGGAAGGACCTGAATGTGCTTTCTACTGAGCCCTCTTGAAGCTGCTGGAGACCGAACTCCTACATGAACACACACAATTGCACACATTTTCAGAATTTGCATTAAGTCTTCATTTGTGGAAGATCTACTGGTCAATTAACGCTAAAACCAGCACGCAGAGAACACACTAATGTAGTTAGGAGAAATCTTCTGTGTTTAGTCAGAGTGCAGTGGAGGATAAGATAGCGTCTGCTTGTCTACCACCTCTCTGACTCACATATTGGTCTATGTGAAAAATATGCAAATACAAAATGCAAGATATACAGTATATGCATACTCACAACCAGAAGCCTTAACTGGTGTATCGATATGATGGTTACATGAATGAAATCAGTTGTGACTGAACACAAGAAATACTATAAAAGGGAATTGCAGTTGAGAGAAATAGTAAAGCTGTGACTCATTATGATCAAAGCAACTTTCAGCTCATTGATCCATGTGGATTTGAAAAGTTTCATATTATGTTTCCATCAAAAATGTCAAGATTAACACTCATCACAGCAGCAGTGTGATAAGTTTTACTAGAAATCTGTATATGCCACCTCAACCACAGATGCATTTACAGTTCATATATCTTAGACACACTTCTCAGTTTCTGATTCATAAAGAGGCCGCAGCATTTCACACAGAGCAGAAAAACATACCCCTCTCAAAACATCTCTAACTGGAGCCGTCAGACCTCTGACATAATTTTCTCTGACTTCTCAGAAATACTCACCTTATTACCAGAGAAACCGACAAACTCCAGTAGCTTGAGAGTCCGTGTAGGCAACATGGAAATCATCTACAGGAAGCAGACAAGCAGTGGAACTGAAAGGCCAGCAACATCACTACAGGACATTTCACTGTCATTAAAACGCTGATTGTTTCCAAGGAAATGATGTTGGATTTATTAAACTGTGCAGTTATTGTTACATTAATTAAAAAAAACAAGCATGCAGCTGTCAGCATGTTAGACTAGAGCAACTCTTAATTTATCTTCATGCTCTGCTCTTCTGGTGTTTTTGTTAACTACGCATTGCAAAATTGGCAATTTAAGCAATTGTTTGTTTGTTTTTTACATTGAACATATTAAGTGAGCAATGAGGCACAAATACAAACTATTGCACTGAGCCCTCTACTTACTAGATTAAAAGCTCCTACTCCCAGTTTAACACCACCCTCAAAATGCCCATGGTTGTCACCATGAGTGTATCCCGAGGACTGGAGGACAGTGTGAAGCTCTCTGGGGTGGGGGTTAAGAAATGAGAAAATTAGGGGGGAAAGCTGTTACAAAATATTGATGGACAATGGAAAAATGTCAAAGAAATATCCAATAAACAGGGAAAGATACAAGCCTGGCAATGGAGATACTTACTTGTAAGTCTGGTAGCTGTTCCTCACTTTGATTCCCCCTTTGATGAAACTGATCATGTTTTCATCCTGAGCAGAGGAGGAGTGAGAAGCAGATATTTGAACAGGAATGAAATTTTTATGTTTTTTTTTTAAAATATGCTAAACAAACATAAAATCACTGATGGTGGCAAACTCAGTGGAGCACCATAAGCCTCCTGACCTGAAGGAAGGTGAGCGCTGCCCTCTGGAGGAGACACTCAGCATAGCAAACTTCAGCATGGAGCTCCTCTGAAGTGAAATTGATTTTGCCACAGTTAATGTCAGTCAGACACTCCCATGAACACGTGGGCCACAGCATATTGGCCAAACACACATACACGTGTGTAGGCACGTGCGCAAATAGTACTTTAACATGAAGTAAAGAATAAAATAAGCACAGGCCCACACGCTCACAAGGTGACTATGCACTTCAGCTGTATATGTAAAGGCTTTGCATTATATGACTGATACATGTACTCAAAATATGTACTCAGGCTAACATCTATTTGTTTTTTCCTTGTTGTTGTTTTTTGTTCAAGAAAAACAAAACAGACACATTTGTAAGTATAACTGTACAAACCTTCTGTGAAGTTTTTTGAGAAAGATGACTTCTTGCGATACCTGATGGAGAAACAAAACACACACACACAGACACACACACACACACGTCACTCAAAATTCTTGTTTAAAAAAACAAACAAACAAAAAACCTTTTTTTTAGCACAGTTGCACTGCCCTGCATTTCCCCTCGTATCGTGTTTCCTTTCAGAGCAGTGACTCAGCCTATTTCTTCTAAACACAGGATGCTGAGATGCTGCAGGGTGACATTGTTCCAAGAAAAAGTGTTGAGTGTGCACTAAGTTTCCTATCACTGCTGAAACTGAAAAAAAAAACTGCAGCTCTGACATCAACACTGGCCCGAGTGAGTGTGTGTGTTTCTAAAACGACTAATGAGATGTGGTGCTCTAAGAAAACCTCTGAAACCTCTGTGATGGATTTTCAGAGTGGCTTCAGGATAAACTGACGTTTTCTTCAGCTAGTAAGTTGGAACGATCTCAGGGAGTGCTTTCATTTTAGTACAATGATACTACCTGATCCAGAGCTCATAAAGTTGCAGAATTTTGGTTTGAGACAAAATCCACTTCCGCAGCTGACTCAGCTAATGAGGAACTAAAAAAAAGACCCTGTCATTGTTTGTCAGACAGTCAATATTTTATTGACTAACTGAGAAGCAGCTCATGGGGCATCATTTCATTCTGGTGTCAGTGAAAGGCCTTACCGCTGACAGATAGCCTGTGCTTCTTTCATAGTGTTCCCTGCAACTAGGATGTGTTGAGGGTCGAAGGTCATCATGGCCTGCATTTCTAGAATGGTGGCATATGTCAGAGCATGGTACATGCTGTCTTTGTTTCTGTAAAAAAAAGATAAAACACACTTTGTTTTCCGTTGTACTGCACAGGATTCAAATAAAATGTGTTAAACATCACAAACATCACAGTCTTTTACAATATAACACAATATCATTTAGGTTGTTTTTATATTTTACTCTACACTCACTGGCCACTTTATTAGGTACACTTCCACAACTGTTCATTAATGCAAATATCTAATCGGCCAATCACATGGAAGCAGCCTAGTAGATTTAGGCAAGTACACATGGTGAAGACAACCTGCTAAAGTTCAAGCTGAGTATCAAAATGGGGAAGAAAGCTGATTTAAGTGACTTTGAATGTGGCATAGTTGTTGGTGCCGCATGGGCTGGTCTGCGGATTTCAGAAACTGCTGATCTACTGGGATGTTCCCACACAACCATCTCTAGGGTTTACAGAGAATGCTCGAAAAAAAAAAAGAGAAAATAGCCAGTGAGCAGCACTTCTCTGGGCAAAAATGCCTTGCACTGTACTCTGATTGCAGAGGTTAGAGGAGAGTGGCCAGATTGCTGTGAGCTGACAAGAAGACAACAGCAATTCAAATAACCACCACTTGTTACAACTAAGGTATGCAGAAAAGCATCTCCGAAAGCAAAACAAGTCGAACCTTGAGGCAGACAGGTTACAGCAGCAGAGGACCACACAGAGTGCCAATCCTGATAGCTAAGAACAGGAAACTGAGGCTACAGTTTGCACGGGCTCTCCAAACTGGTAAAATGTTTCCTGGTCTGACGAGTCTCCATTTCTGCTGTGATATTCAGATGTTAGGGTCACAATTTTAAAATCAACAACATAAGCAGTATGAAAGTATGGATCCATCCTGCCTTGTATCAATGGTTCAGGTTGGTGCTGGTGGTGCAGTGGTGTGGGGGATATTTTGTTGGCACACTTTGAGCCCCTTAGCACCAAGTGAGCATTGGTTAAATGTGACAGCCTACCTGAGTATTGTTGCTGACCATGTCCATCCCTTTATGACCGCAATGTACCCATCTTCTGATGGCTGCTTCCAGCAGGATAACAAACCATGCCATAAAGCTCAAATAATCTCAAACTGGTTTCTCGAACACTACACTGAGTTCAGTGTTCTCAAATGGCCTCCACAGTCACCATATCTCAACTCAGTAAAACAACTCTAAGATGTGGTGAAACACTAGCTTCACATCATGGCTGTGCAGCTGGTAAATCTGCAGCAACTCTGAGATGCTGTCATGTCAATATGAACCAAAATCTCTGAGGAATATTTTCAGCACCTTGTTGAATCTAAGCTACAAAGAAATAAAGCAGTTCTGAAGGCATAATGGGGTCCAACCAAGCAAGTACTAGCAAAGTGTACCTAATAAAGTGCCTGGTGAATGTATATCTCATGTACACTGGTATACTGATGTTGTGTATTTTTGCTTTGTGTTACAAGCCTGTGCAGCTACTGTTGATCATTGTTGTGTGCTGTCTGTCTTGGCTAAGACACTGTTGCAAAAGAGATTTAGAATCTCAAGACTCATATTATCCTGGTTAAATAAAGGTTAATTTAAAAAAAAAGAGAGAACTTGGTCATTCTGGTCAGCTGCACAGTGACTTTATGAGGAAGTGAAAAAAAAAGCAAGAGAACAACAGTGCTGGTCCAAATAATAACTGCTAACAAAAAGACAGGTGCCAGTGAACACATGGAAAACAAGTATCTGCTTAAAACTGTGGGTGCTGATGTGTCAGACTCTTTAACATGGACTACTGCAATGGTTTTCACAGCAATAAAGACAACTAAAAGAGGGTGTACAACATACACTTTCCCCACATAAATGCCTAAATACTTGTTAAACTTGTTAATAAAGCTTGTTGTTCCTGTTTTAAACAGTAAGGTGACTACTAATAAGTCAAAACAACTTAAATTAAAGATCTACAACACAGGCGTGTGCTATTAATATGCTGTCCTGCTGAAATCGTAGCTGATGACATAAATAGCTGCATGTATTCTGAATTTACCTAAGTGTTATATATTTGTGTGTGAGTTACAAATATTCTGCCATGTCTGTGTGTTGATTCACATATTTAGTAACGTAAAGGCAGAGGTGTGTAGACAGGAATGCTGTCGGTCTGCCTGGCAAACATGTCGCTGCCTCCGGGATGTTACTCTGACCTCAAATAAGCTGTCTCTCACAGCCACATAAACTGACTGAATAAACAGAAATAAACAGTTTTTGACCCCAGAAACTGGCCACCAAATATCAATCATGCTCTACTTTTTCAGTTTTCATAATATATAATCTGGGGACACACACAAAAAAAAAGACTTTGAAGCAAACAAAGATTAATGTGATATCATCCATGTGACTTTTTGCCTGTAATTAAAAAAAAAAAAAAAAAAAAAAAAAAACTGCACAAATAAGTAGAGACTTTTGTAAATTAACTACCTACAAACCATCAACTGTTCACCTAAATGAATTTAATCAGCTTTAACTCAGTAAACAAACACCAAACAAGAAGTCGCTCAGTAGCAACCAGGAAAGAAAAACAGGCGGTCAGAGAAGGCGGAGGTATGGACTGAGAAGCAGACAGATTTGCCTGCGTTACATTTCCATTGCGTCAGACTTTTTTATGTAAGACAGCAAAGTAAAACTCCAGCTGAGAAAACCTTTCACGATGGAGCAATAATGTAAATTTGGTTGTAATGTTGTAGCACGTCAGTCAGATCTCAGTGATACAAAAGCCACAGTCCCTGTGACATCTGTGAAGCCGGGTCTCCCACATATTTTCAGCACAATGGTCCATAAAGCTGGGGAGGAGCTGCTTTGTGTTTTGCAAAAACACGTGTGCACGGACACACACCTTGTATTCAGTTAAGGACAGTGGAAATCAGGAAGCGCAACAAGGAGGTAGTTCTGATGAAATGCATGTTTTCATTGGTTTCAGTTTTTGACTTGCAGAAATTAGTAGCTTATTATGTAACCTAAAGTAATAGTAATTCCTTGTCTGTGCTTAGTAATTTAACTCAAAGAAGACACAAGCACAGTCTACAGAGAAAAAAGGAAACAAATATTCACCCAGGAAGCACCTCTGTCATCTATACTGAACGCCATCGATTTAAACATCGGCATGCATCCTCTGTTACATTGGGGAGAAATGAGGCAGAACAGCAGCGTTAGGACTGTACTTGGTGGTACGCTTGGACAGAGAGCTGGCAAACATAGCTAAGCTTGCTGTTGGAAACCTCTGGGATCTGAGAGCTGATTTAAAATGAAAACATCTAAAACACTTGACTGGTTACTTAGTGAGAACACTCCCAGAAACAGTATTGAGCTATCTTTCATTTCTTTACATTTTGCTAGGAGAACAAGGGAACAAGAGAACAAGAGAAAAATAAGGCTGGACCACAAACACAATAACTTAGGAAACAACATAGTGGAAAAACACAGAGCTAGGGAACACACAGCATGAGGGGAACCAAAGATGAGGACACAGGCAGTATATACACACATGAGGTAATCAGGGAGATAAGACACACCAGGGAGAATGGCTGAAACTAATCAATAAAGATGAGACAAGGGAAGCACAACTGAATACAAAGCACACGATGCCAAAGTAAAACAGGAAGTAGACATGGGAACAGAAACATATACTTGACACAACACAGGCACACAGAAATACAATAACCACAGTACACATGAATGAACTTAACAGCCTAACAACCCAAGAAGGTGGGAAACAAAAGACACAAAGAACAGGAGACATAACCGAATGTGGAGACGAGATAACTGAAGCAGGGAAACCAGACAACCATGGGAACAGGACACAGAGAGACAAGATGAACACAGGGACACAGAGATGGAGACAAAACCAGACACAGACACACAGGGGAGGCAGAAATACACAGGGACCCAGGAATTATAACAAACAGCAACCATGAACAGAACTAAACAGGAACCCAAAACTCTAGGAAAATAAATATATAGCAACAAACCAAGACCCACATTAATACAAAAAACTCTAATCATAAACAATAAAGCCTGAGGAGGTCCTGTAAGGATGAAATGAATCGCAGCTAATGCCAGTTGCTGATAAAGTTGAAAATCCAACAATAAGAGCTCTTCAATTCAATTTTGATGCTTGATTATCTTCATGGACCTGCAATAAGTTAACTAGCCAGATGAATTACTACCTATTACTTCCTGTGGCAACTTCAGCTTGATTTTCTCCGACTCTTTGCCTGCCTCTGGTATGGTTTGTTTGGCTTGTTGGCTCACAGTTTACACCTGTTAAAATCTCTCTTAACTTCTCCCTCTTCACCTTCTTCTCACCCTCCAGCTGCCAGTCTGGTTAAAGTTTTGTGTTTTTACTGCATCCACTACAGATACCGCTAACCGTCTTCTCTGACTGCCTCCTTAACACGATGCTTTTATTCCCCTTTTTTGTCACTGCTTCGATTGACTGTTGGTCTACTTAGCTAGTTTGTGTTTTTTACAACACGTCTATCACCTTGAACTGTCATTTAATTAGTTTTAATGTAAATGAAAATTTCAATTCTACAACACCTTTCTTTAAAATTTAAAATGATAAATAATAGAAATACTTAGTAAAGAGTAAATCTACTGTCTCCGATGTTTAGCTGCACACCTGCACAAACAGGTGCTTAAACCAAGTAGTGGTGCATGCTTGCTAACAGCGCACTAATTCTGTTTATCCATAATAACCAACCTTGTCATAAACAGCTGAGGAGCTGCCCATTAGCATCCTCTCCAATGGAGGATTTAAATACACATGTTAAAAAAACATGACCAAGATTATGCACTCTGAAAATACTGGATGATTGACAGTGACTGATTAAGTCGATCATTAAAGTCACTGAAAACACAATATCATTCCACAGTCAGTGCATTTTGTATGTCTCAGTATGAATGCGTTCACCCACTGATGGATAACGTGGTCTTCCTTCCATTGCATCCTGGTGTGTTCTCCAACTGCCTGCGACCATAACATGAATGTAGGGATAAATGTAGCAGACATATGACTGACTAAATAGAAAATAAGCTCTTTCTCTCTCGCGCGCGCTCTCTCACTGTGTGTGTGTGTGTGTGTGTGTGTGTGTGTGTGTGTGTGTGTGTGTGTGTGTGTGTCCTTCATGACTGCGTCAGACCACAGCTAACAGATGGGGGAAAACGACACAAAGAGGACACCAAAGAGACTGCAGAATAAAATCTGATAAGTGCACATGGAGAAGCTTCTGCTGCTGTTTCACATCCTTAAGGCTCCTTGATCCCCACAGATCAAGTTTTCTCTTGCTCTCAAAATAAAGGAGATATCCTTGCACTTTGAACAGTAATAAGGTTGGAACACAAAATCTTTTAGGCTGAACTTTGGTAAATCACAATCCATCAGATGAAATTCTTAATCCAAGCTGTCTATGATGCTCTACTAAATCTTAAGCAGCTCTCTGTGCCTCAAGAGGAGCACCCTGGGAAGGAGCTAAACTCTGCAGAATCTGCTGCTACAACAATGCTAAGGTCAGACTCTGAGGCCTCCAAGTTCATTCTCTTAGAACTTATAGATGCTTTGAAGGACTGGGCTTAAGAGGCCAAAAAAAAAAGAAGAGGGAACCAAGCAAGTGGAAGAACACAAAAGCTTTGGGATGCAAAGTTTTCCCAGGCTGGCATTCTACAGGGTCTGTGACATGGTGGGCATCACAGAAGCTTTTAAGCAAAGGGTCTCTAAGGTGGCCACCAAGTCAGTAGAAGTTGTTTTTAAGTGGCCATAGATCACAAGAAGAGAGTCACGGCTGGTATAGTACACAAGCCAGGGCTTAATCAACACTAGGGTGAAGGTGTCTGATTGATGAAAGACCCCGGCGAAAAGACACGTTAAAAGCCCCCAGGCTGCCATCTCCTCTCATAAAACCGTTTTCTGGGAAGAAAATATGGTTGTGGGTGTTACTGGATCATTTACAAACCAAACATTTAAATGCATTTAAATATAATATAAGCAACAGCATAGGGAAAGAATCAAGGCAGAAATCAGGACACCAACAGCAGCTTGAGGTTTTAGATTTAGCCACATTATCAACATTATGTTTAGAATATCTCAATTCAAATAACAAAGTATGTTATGATAATGACAGCAGGAAAGACAGCATGTCATGTAATGTAAAAACAAGATATCCAAGCTGGGACATCATATGAATTCAATCACTTTACATGTCGACTCATGACATGCTGGAAAAAAAAGTCTCTCAACAACTTCACCACACACCAGGTATACACCCAAGGTAGGGGCTGAAAGGAAGCTATTCTTGTATCCTATTGTAAGCTAGAACTGAAAAGAAGAAAGTGGAGCTGAGGAGTGGCCCACAGACCCAGACACAAGAGACGGAGGATGAATAATAGCAACAGCGTGATAAAGGTGCTGATAATAGAGCAGATAATAAGAAGTGGACACAGCGTAACTTGAAGACACAGTGTTGGAGTACAAAGCTGGAGTCAGGGTTTGTATTTGTTGTGTTTGTGAATGTAACTTAAAGTAGCACATCATTCATGTAACCTCCTCAGAAGGACCTCATGTAACACTCAAATCTCTGTTTCTGACCTTTTTTAATGATTAATTAATACTTCATATTTTTATCTAAGAACTGCAATGATGTATATAGCTTTCAGAATCCTTGTAGACCTCACATTTTTCATAAGTAAACAGCAACAATTGTACATAGGCTTTAATATATCTTGTGTCATTCGTATTTATACTTTGATACCATATATTTATTTACATATCTGCATCTCATATTTGTCATGGTCCTGGGTTAGTTTTCCCAGCATTTTGAGGGGTTTTTTTGGACTTTCAAGCTTTGCTTCTGTAAATGTTCTATTGTTGTTTACTGTTTATATCATTTCTTGTATATTTTCCTATTAAAGTATATTTAATCTTGTTCTTAGTTGCTTAAGTTAGTTCCTCCCTCAGTGTTCTTCCCTCCTGTGTCTGTTATTTCCAAACTTCCTGTTTTATTTCGCTAGTCTCGTCTCTCGTGTGCTTTGTGTTCAGTTTTGCTTCCCTTGTCTCATTAGTTAGATTCAGTTCACCTGTGTCTTTTTCTCCCCAGCTGTGTTCACTCTCCCCAGCTGTGTCCATTCTCCCTAATATTAAGCCCTCAGTCTTCCTTGGTTCTTTGTTGCATCCTTCCCTCATGCTATGTGCTCTCTTGTTCTGTGGGTTTCCTTTTGTCTCCAGGTTTTTGCATTTCTGGCTCCGGTAGTGATGGTATGATGAGGCCCCGTGAATGTGTCAAATCTTTCCGGCCAGCTGATTCACCAAAAGCCTGATCACATGATTTAGGAGTGCTGACATCTGCTGGACATTTGATGTACATCATTCCTGCTGTTATGTTACATGTTAGCTGGTGGATCTTTTAGCATGCTAAAAGATCCACCAGCTATTAAGTTTTATTGAAAAATTAAAAAAAACATTTGACAGTGTTGGGGCTCAGGTGATTCCTTCTTTTTGGTATAACTTCCCCAGCCTTAGAAAACACTCTCTCTCAGAGTACTGAAGCAGCAGGGGCATGCTAAAGTGCTAATGTATACAGGTGAGGATACAGATCCTTCTGATGATGCCGCTATAACATTGGACCAGACTCACTTCAGATCAACCAGAACACTTTTTCTATTTCCCATGTCTTTTTCAGCAACTGGAATCACATAATGAGGCAGTCACATGATTTCAGAACACAGGGCCTCGTTTGGCTTTTGTCATGTGATATCTTGTTTTTGTAGTTTTGGAAGAGACTTCAGCATTAAAGCTACTTTTTGAGTTTAAGTCCTGTCTCTCGAGTCCATTCATGTCCTGCTCTGCCTGCCACACAGCTGTTCCTTGGCAATATTCTTATAGCTCTATTTATTTTTTTACTCATTCTAGTTGCACACTGTGGGCCAGGGGAAACAATATTTTAATCTTGTGTATGTCCTGTACATTCTGCAGAACTGACAATAAAGTTGACTTTGATCTTTCGGTGTGCCACAGTATGGCTAATTCCAGCTCTAAAGGACCAATTTAGTAGTTCACTTCCATAAAGATAATGATGTGGGATTTATGAAGTTAGTTTAAAAAAGGGAAGAAGAATGTGATTAAAATAGTTTACTGTGTGCAGCGTTACGAAGCTAAAAGCTCTGAATCATGATATATCCAGAGTGAGAGACACAAACTACAGAGACTTGTAACATAAGTGGACAACCATCCAAAATTCCTTCAGCTCCCAAAAGATCTAAGGAAAACATTCAAGGAACTGCAGCTGCCTCACACCTTAAGTGTTCATGACCCCACAGTACAAAAAATATGGGGCTAAAATGGCATGGAAGAGTGGCAGGGTGAAACCACTGCTAATCCATAAAAGCATTATGGATCATCTGAATTTAGCCATAACTCACATTCATGATCCTTAGATTCTCTGACACGGAGAAGCTAAACTGTTTGGTAGACAGGAGACCTGCTATCTGTGGCACAAACCAAACAAAAGGGTCATTATACCCACAGTTAGTCGTGAAGAGGGAATGGTCTAACAAAGCTGGATGCTCATATTAAATACGGCCAAAGTTTCAAATAATGAGGCAAGCAATCCCTGTGAGGTAGAAAAAGTGCTTTTTCTACCCTTGGATCTGACCACAGAAGCTCCACCCACCTGCTGTTTAAACCTTCTGTTTGAGAGGGGGAGCCAATCAGAAGAAAGTTGCCTTAAAGAAAGAGAAACTAAAACAATTTGTTTCAGAAACTGGATGAACTGAGGCGCTGCACTAAGGCCCAGTATAAGATAAATAAGAGTTATTTTGAATTGTGAAAGTTACTGACAAGACAGTGATCTCAAGCACAAACATGAGTACACCCCTGAGAGGCTCCTCAGTAAATAAAACAAAAGTTTTGGAGTGGCCTAGTAAAAGTCTGGATTTGAAAGCCACACTGCTGTGGTGGTACCTTTAAAGAGAAGTTTGCTTTCTCAAAACTTCAAATATGGCTGCACTAAAGAAGAGAAGTGGGCCACAATTCTATCACAGAGACGTCAGAGATCTCCAGTTATTAAAAGCACTGGCTTGCAGCTGTTGTTGCTAAAGGTGGCACAGCTAGCTCAGTAGAAAAAGCTTGCTTTCTGTGACTATTCAGCCTCACTCTTTTATGCTCGAGTTTAGTATCGGATACACACAAAAACAGCAAAATCAGCTCTTCAAAATTTGAAGTTTCTAACACCCAAGATACCCAAAACAGCAGGAAGACAGTGTGGGTTGCTGTGTTAATGAAAGCATGCGAGGTCTTCAATATATTTATCCGTGAAAGGTCAAAGCCAGGTCAGAGCAGCACCTGTATTAGTGTATTATGCAGGTTGTGCTCCTACCTGCATCTGAGCCTGGCCTGCGCCTCCTCAAAGTCATTTCTGAGGAACAGATCTAAGGCAGCCATACAGTCCTCCAGAGCCAGCGTGAGGTCTGACCGCGAGCACCTGCAGAAACAAAACAAAAACCAAATCTGAATGAAAACGAGCTGAAAATAATGTCAGGTACAAATACAAAGATGGTTATAGTTTCGATCAAATTATACTTAGAAAAAGTCAGAGTTCATACTCTTAAAATGTGTTTAACTAGGCCTTAATTACAAAAAACAAAACAAAAAAAAAAAAACACCACGTCAATCCATCCTACTATCTCCCCTTAATATTGTTTTTTACTTACATACTCCTAAGTTATTAAATTCTCTCCACTCCTTTGAGAGAGAAACTAAAACAGGAACACAGACAGAGTGACCCACACAAGCAAACTGGCTCGAGAGAGTGCTTTTTGCTGCTAATGTTGTTGCTGTTTGCATTGCACTGCAATTTACAGAAGTAATCAGCATAAATTACAGCTCTCATACAGCCATCTACATTTATGTAAGTACAAGCTCCAGGGCCAGTTTTTGAGCTGAATCTTTCATTACAGGTAAAGAACAGATGCTCCTACTGGCTTAAAAAAAAATTGTCACTTTGCATTCATTATATGACCCACGTGACCTTTCATGACTCAGAATCGTCCATCTTTGATTTGACTCACTGCACGCATGAAACTTTATCTGCGTAACGAAACTTTAAATGTCTATTTCACTTCTCAAACTCAGGGTGAAAACAGCACCCAGAACGTTAAAAACACATTAACAACCAGCATAAAAAACAGAGAGAAGTCATTAAGTTAATGGAAATTCTAAAATAAGAGTGTTACATTAATGTTCCTTAACATTAAGTTGATTCATTACCTTTGTTTGGATTACTGCTTGTTTGTCCTACAAACACTTTTTCTTACATTAAGTATTTTGCTTTGGTACATCATGTCAATCCCTGTCATGAAATATGCACAACAGAGGCATACTGTTGATTTATTTATTTACTTGGTGTGCACAATTGTGAAGTAAGAAACCTGAATTTTGGTTTGCTTAATTTTAAAATGGAGGTTAGTGTGATACTTTGAGGCCCAAGGCCACATTATGTTGATCCTACATACATCACACACACACTGAACACAGGCTGAAGATAGATATTTCTCTTATATACTTTTCTTCTTTGACTTACTATAAAACACATGATTAATTTAAAATCCTTTTCCTCAAATACAAAAATCCAGCATCATAAAGCCCTCATAGTACCATGTTATCCTAGTAGAGCACTTTATTCTCAGTAAGTCCAGGCTTACTTGCAGTTCTTAGAGCTTCTAAAAGTACAGTGGGAAGTAAAGCCTTCAGCTATCAGGCTCCTCTCAGGAGACAGACACCATCTCTACTTTTAAGATTAGGCTTAAAGTTTCCTTTATTGACAGCTGAGCTGGATCAGGTGACCATTAGTTATGCTTCTATAACCTCAAGCTGCTAGGGGACTTCCCATGATGCACTGAGCACCTCTCTTCCAGTACCCTCTCTACCATCAATATATGAAGGGTTATGAGGCTGTTTCCAAACAATTTAAAGTCCATCGTTCTGCTGCGAGAAAGATTATTCACAAATGGAAAACATCCAAGACAGTTTCTATTCTTCCCAGTAAGATTACAGTAAATTCACCCCAAGGTCAGATCATGCAATGCTCAGAGAAACTGCAAAAAAATCCAAGAGCTCCATCTCAGACTCTACAGGCCTCAGTTGGCATGTTAAATGTTCAAGTTCATGACATTACAATTAGAAAAAAAGACTGAAGCATGCCAGCACAAGACCTTTGGCACAATGTCCTTTGGACAGACAAGATCAAAGAGGAGATGTTTGGTCATAATGCACAGCAACACACTTGGAGAAAACCAAACACAGCATATCAGCACAAACAGCTCATACCAGCTATCAAGCACGGTGGTGGAGGGGTGATGATTTGGGCTTATTTTGCAGCCACAGGACCTGGGCACCTTGCAGCCATTGAGGTGAACATAAACTCCTCTCTATACCAAAGTATAGAGAGGAGTTTATGAAGATATGAAGCCATCTGTCCAGCAGCTAAAGGTTGGCCAAAACAAGATGGCATTACCTTGGCCTCCAGTAACACTGTCATTTTTGACCAGGATACGTCCTACTATCAGGCTGTCCTAAAAGCTCCCTGAAAAGCCTTCAGATGATCCAAAAGGCTGCAGCTAGAGTACTGACAGGGACTAGAAAGAGAGAGCATATTTCTCCCATATTGGCTTCTCTTCACGGGCTCCCTGTTAAATCCAGAATTGAATTTACTTAGTTTTGACTCAATTTTTTTTTTAATAAATAATAAGACAGTGTAATCTGTCATGTGTTGTTCATCTGAGGTAGAACCTGATTTGGACCGGTTGATTTCTTTCATTATGTCCTGATACTTAAAACAAATTGAAAGAGGGTATACTCTCTTTTTCCACTAGACTATATGCAACTATTGAGCGACATTACATACTCTCCCATATTTTGTGCTTTGTCCTGTTTGTTGTCTTTCTGTGCTCTTGTTCTCCCCTACAGCCCCCATCCAGTCCAGACAGATGGCCGCCCTCCCGCAGCCTTTTTTTTGATTGAGAGTGTTTTTCTTCTCATTACTGCTCACAGGGATTAATAGATCACTGGGTTCCCTCTATAATCTTGTTAAAGCTTTACCTTACAACATAAAGTTCCTTAAGGCAACTATTGTTTCCATTTAACTGCTGTATTCCCTGTTCAGCATATGTCAGCATTAGACATCCGCAGAGAAATAACTACTGCTAATGTGTATAACAGCAGTGACATTCCTGTCCATTAGAAACACAGAGAAACCATAAACTCACCTCATACTCACGCATACCACCACAATAAAAAAAGAAGCACACATACTGGTGCAGCTCTGGCTAATGACATGCGGATGACTGCTGTGTTCACCATATGACTCCCTGCTAACAGCACAGAAACAACTGCTGTCAGTGGAACATAAAACTGTATGATCACTGTCTGTGTATAATACACATGTGACTTTAAGATATCCAGATTTTACCAGGGACCAAGGCTGTGCTTTTTGTTGCTAGCAACAAATTATAAACACATACTGACAAAAATAATTCAAAGATAAAAACAGCATCACATAAACATTAACAATCAGTTTACAATAATTTCTTTATTTTGCAATCAGCTATTTTCTAATTGAGTGTCTACAGGTGTTATATTGTTAAATAATAAAAGCCAAGAGGAAACAATGCAGCATATTGTATGCACATTTATGTTGCTAATGCTGCAGAGTCACATGTCTCCCACCAGTGGCCACTGAGTAAATCCAACCAGTCCAACCAGAGCTGTTGCTAATGTGCCATACCGGTTTTCTGTATGAGTAAAGGTGCAGCAACTCCCCTATAGCTACTAGCTGATATTCCCGCCTGGAAAAATACCCAAATTTATCCAAGAACAGATGGAAAAAAAAATAAATAACATAAGCCTCCTTATCACCAGTCCAGACAGAAAGCTGAAAATTAAAATACTGACAGTTTAATTCTGCCTGATCAAGATGAAATCAGAGGGAGAATAACAGGCTTATTACAGTGAAACTGATAGTATTGAACCTGTTCTAAAAATTACCAAAGCTGATGCATCAATAAACAAACTACATTTTAGTCATAGCAGTACTCCCATGACCTCTCAGTGAATGTTTCACGCTCGACATCCTTTGAAATATAACCACAGTCTGATTCAGGAGCCTCCCACATTATAGAGTTAAATGGTAAGCCTACAGACAAAAAAATAGCAACAGCTCTCAACAAAACGTCTAATACTTAGACCAAACATATCAGTTAACACACTGCTCGAGTACTGAATTAAAACCCTATCTATTACTGATACTAAATCTAATCTTGACCAAATATTTATTCTAAACATACCCCTACCCTAAACCTTCACCATCTGCACATATACTCCACGTTATTCCACATTACTCCAGAAAAGATTTTATACTTGTTGAAGTTCAGTTCAGTTCAGTAGCACCAAATTATAACAGCAGACCTCAAGGTGCTTTATATTGTAAAGTAAAGTCACTACAATGTAAGACAGAAATCCCCAACAATCAGACAATCCCCCTATGAGCAAGCACTTGGTGACAGTAGGATGGAAAAGCTCCCTTTCAACAGAGAACCAGGCTCAGGGAGGGGCAGCCATCTGCCGTGACCGGTTAGGGGGGATGATGGGAGGGAGAGGAGGAAAAAAGGAGAGCAAAGGGAGACAGCACAAAACACAGAGTACGGAAGAGAGAAGACAAACGTTAACGACATACAATAGTGTTGTATAAATCCAATGGGAATAGAAAGATAGGAGTGGAGAAGAAATGCCCAGTGCATCATAGGAAGTCCCCCAGCAGCCTGGGCCTATTGCAGCATAACTAAGGGATGGTTCAAAGTCACCTGATCCAGCCCTAATTATAAGCTCAAATTATTGGAGTCTTAGAGTCACACTACGAGGATAATCAAACAGATAAGAAATCTCAGTAATCATTACCAAACCACAGTATGTGAGTAAATGCTTTTACTTAACATCAGACACTTTAACATGTGCATGTTATATAAGGGCTCTGATTTTTAAGAAAACTCGAACATTAACTGCATATTTTTGTGTTATTGGATTCCTGTTGCTCAGATTTTTTTCAGACTCCAACTCAACGGGCACCAGCTGACTGGAAAATCAAGATTTTGGCACCTTAAACGCAATCTGAGGACAATGAAAAGGAAATGGATGGAATAATTGACAACTGTGTAAAGGAAAGAAAAGGCATGACAACCACTAGAAGAAAGAGGAGAGTGTGCGAGGTTCAGGATGTGCATACCAGGCATTGTCCAAATAATTTAATTAGGTTTCAAGTCAGCAAGTCTAAAATTCTGGGTTGATTTCTCCAGAGAGCAAATTGCACAATGATGAACATTATCACACAGAGGCGCGCACACACACACACACACACACACACACACACACACACACACACACACACACACATAAAACCACTTATCACACAACCATGTACACACACCACTGCATGTGCTGATGCAAACTAATACATTAAGTGCACACACAAACATGCACCCCCCCCACACACACACACCCTTTCCTGGCGTGACAAAGCATTAGTTTTATCAAGTCTGCCTCAGAGAGCTTTCAACACATTTTTCAGGCTGGCATAACACGTTCAAAGGCCTTCTTACGTCGAGCTGTGACACAAAAGAAACGAGCCGCTCCGACAATAAATCGAGCAAGTTTGTCCACATGCCTGAGTGTCACAGCTAGAAAACACAAATATCACATGATGATGGAAACAGCAGAAAAACTCACATTCACAGAGCACCTCACACGGGCCGACTAAGCGAGAAACTCACGTCATCCCAACATGCGTGCATCTTACCCGTTTGGCAGAGTCTCTTCCTCCCCTGACATTTTCATCTGGCAAAGTGTGTGTGTGTGAAGGAGAGACGGAGAAAGACACAGAAGTAAGAGAGAAAGAAAATTGCAGAAGTGACTGTGGGCCTTTCCAGCAGTGCAGTGTAATGATCTGTGTCTCTTTCTGTAGCAGCAGAAACAGCAGAACAGTAGGCTAGTAAAAGCGTGAGAGCGAGAGAGAGCGTGAAAGAGAGAGGGGGGACGAATGAATGAGAGAGAGAAAGAGGGAGGACGCAGAAGCAACAGCAGCCCTTAATAAGATTGGGATGACTATCACACATAGAGAGCCTCTAACACACACTCACACACAGAGAGCCTGTCCCACCTCTTCCGATCATCACCCTTATGCTTCACACTGCAGTCTCTAATCTGATTGGTTAATGAAAAATCAGGAGTGTAGCTGAAATGCCCACCATTCACAGCCAGGGGATTTTTCTCTGTAAATGAAGATACTACCAAAAACTAAAATGCTAGAGGAGCAATGTGCTAAAAGGATGACTGTTTCAGTCACAAGGCCATCTTTCATGATAAAAAATATGAACACTCTCTGCTGCTGGTGGAACAGAAAGTGAGGCTTTCAGCTGGTGTGCTGTGAGGATCACAGCTGGTCAGAGCTGCTGCAGTGGCAGAGACTGAACACTGCAGCGGGCAGAGGGTCCAGGAATAGACGTCGATGCAGCACAGCAGCTCGAAATGTAGATGAACAGGAAATAATGTGAAATCATGAATGGAGAACGGGAGCAGTGCCAGGAGCTACGGCTGTATATCACTGTAAACAGCCCATTGCCAGTCGCCCATTAGATATGAGTGAGTGTGAACGGGTGAGAGAGTACCATAAACACATATCAGCTGTAGTTCAGAGAGATCTGTCTTGACCCGCATCTCATATAAGCAGTTAAAACTAATATGAGTATCAATCAGAGACATAAAAAACAAGTAGTTTAATCACATTTTTCTGTAGCATGCTGGTAGTTCTACTACATTCAGATTCATGTAGTTTAGTTACTTCATGTAGTTAATTACTGAAGCTACAAACAATTCTGTGCCATAACATGATTTTTTTTTTTTTTAAATGACCTCTTGCCAATGTAAACAGTATTTGGACCTCTTTTGTTAAGTACCACCTTCTTTTTCTTTCATCCCACTGGCTGTGAAGGCATGCCCAAATGTCAGCCACCACCGCTCACTTGACCTTTGTGTAGTGTTCCCTGCATAATCACGGGTGAAGCCTCCTGAATCTTAGCCCAAAGTGGGATCTCCCTGACCACACTTAAGCACTTACACAATGCTTGATGAGCTCCAGCAACTAAACCTACATCTTTACCTGTGAGCTATACACTCTAAAAAATGTTTGTGCAGAAAGTCAAAGTCACTTGAAATTTTGCGTGAAAACAATCTACATTTCTGCTTTTTCTTCAATTCCGCCACAGCTAAAGCAGAAATATAGATTGTTTTCACTCAAAATTTTAAGTGGCTTTAACTTTCTGTGCATAAACGTTTTACTGTGTACAAGCCGAGTCTGACGGACGCTGTACGCAAAACCAAAGCTGATATTCTGTTTGTTTCATGACCTGTAAAAAAGTCCGCACTTTATCAATTTGATCTTTTTGATCTGCATATAATAATTTTCTTCAACAGTTTGTTTGTTCTGAAATAAGAGAATAATATAATAATATGAGATAATAGTATCCTAATATTAATGCATCAACCAATATTACCTTATTATTATGAGGTTATTACTACAAGTCAGTATAAAATTGTAATGCACAGACAATACCAATTTATTGCTAAAGATTATCATATTGTTACCAATAAATTACCCTACTATTACCTGCTTCATAGGCATACCTTTGGTTCCACATTATTACCCACAGATTCTGGCCTGTTATTACCCAAATACCTAAATTTCACTGTGATATTACTCACATATAATCACTGTTGATCCAAGATGATGATGTTAAGGTGGTAATAACTTACCGTTTCCCCTTTTTAGTGACATAATAAAGTTTTTATTTTATTACCCAACTATTACCACATTATTACTGAGCTGTAATAGAAAGTGCTCCTTAATTAATTTAATTGAATTATTTTCCATCTATGATGATATCAAATAATTGTTTGATCTCTAAACTGTATGAGTGATAAATTATATTTGTGTTATAGTTGTGTTACTTTGTGCATCTTCGCATCAGTGACAAAATAAAATAGAGAGCAAATCTTCCCATGACATCTGCATCTGCTTGTTCCTCGATGCTGGAGGGAAATACTGAATGTCAGTGAGTTCTCCCAGGTCACACATATTATTCCTCTCTTTCAAGGCCAGTTTAAACATGAACTATAAAGCCACCAGGCTGTGTGGCAAACACGCAAACATCAAAAGACAGAATAAAGCTTCCGGTCATGTGACCACGCTAAAGGCTCCTTACATATTTTTTTTTTTGCCCCAATAAAAGCACAATTGCAAGAACAAAGTCCTCACAGTGCCCAGCGCAGAAACGAGGAGGAAAAAACATCTATCTTTATAGAGAGCAGTAAAAAATAAAAGCCTAATTGTTGCTTTCATCTCTCATGCTTGCTGCGAGGAGATCAGAGGGTCATGGGTTTAAAGTTGGAGAAAATTAGATTTTTGTTGCTGTCCTCATGGTGCAGAATTTAATTTCAAAAACACTCCCGCACACTATCTAACTCCCCAAACACACATTCATTTGCAACGTTTTGGCGCTTTACTTTGATCAGGCAAACAGTTTATGACAAGCCATATTATTCTTATGCACCTGTCACATGACTGGGGAGTCCAGGATGTCGGAGGATGTCGCACATCAATGCGAATTCAGTTCTCAACGATGTGTGACCCCTCTTCTGTCAACATTTTATAAACATCTAAAAACACAGTAGTGATAGCCCATCCTTTCACTTTATTTCCTGCTTCTGATCTTATCAGACAGGTACATCTTACTCAGCCTCTGAATTCTCATCATAGCTTGAATAACCACTAATTTCATGTTCACACTCAGTCATAACTTAACATAAGTGCTGAAAGATGATGTTATCCTCAGGTTCTCTATGTCTAAATTACTGATATCAGAAGCAGCAGGAGAAACTGCCGGTGAACTTCTAATGACTTTTACCTCAGCGCGTCCCTCATCTCAGCTTACAAATCCACTCACAGCAGCTTACTCGATTGCAGGAACTCAAAGTAATGATATGTGAAAGCAAAAAGCTCCTTTCGGCTGTTCTCTTGCCCCAAGGCGTTTATTCTTTAAGAAGAATAAACTCCATTTTTATTGAAACCAAACATTTGTGTGGTTTTCAGAACATTTCTGTAACCTAAACCTCAGTTTTCATGTATGATCTGAGAGAGTTCACAGTCCAGTCTTACTCGTTTGATGGCTCTGTTGACTCCGGATCATCCGTGTTGTCCGGTATCTGTAACCTGAAACACAGGAACAGAATCGGAGCTGTTTTAGAGAAAGGAGGGCGATCTCAAGGGACGAAAACCAGCTGACAGACAAACAGTTTTTCGAGGAACACGAGCGTGAGAGCCAGAGAAATATGGATACTGATATATGAGGTCACTCCCAATGACAATGACTTGCTGATTTCTACAGATAAGAACTTGACAACTTTTGGGGAAGCCTCAGTTTAACATGGGAGCAAACCTTGGTAAGGTTCTGAAGGTTCAATTTTTTTGTTTTGTTTTTTTAAAAACACTTACTTGAAGTCTGTGATGATGGAGTCCAGCTCTGGACTGTTTACATCTGACAGCCTGAGATGAGAAATTCAGATTTAGAGTCTGACTGAAACAGCACGCCTACAGGAGTTAACTTACATACAGAAAAGGGTGAAAATTATTGTTATGGAGTTATTATTAGAGCTGTGTTTAGCAGATGCTTTATGTTTTCTTTTTTACTCAGCTTAAAAGAAAAATGACATGGACAGTGTCACCGTACTGGCTCGGGGAGTCCAGGCTGTCAGGGACATCTTGTGTAGGGTTTAATCCCGGGATCCGGGATTCCCGGGAAATGCGATCAGAACAATTTCCCGTTTCCCGGGAAACGTTAGACGGGAAACCGGGAAAAAAGTCGCGCGCGTCGATTTGACTTTCAGAAAGAAAAGAAAGCTTCAGAATGTTAAATTTAAGGAAATATTGAGAGAAGGGTTCGTTTAATGCGAAAAGCATTACTCTTCATTTCAGGCACGTTCAGCCTCCGTTTAAGGCTTCAGCCTTCATCTCAAGCGTTTTAATAGAGGTATTACACAGTTGTACTTTTTTCCTCTTTAATTTGTTGAAATCGTAGGCAATGTGTTTACCCTAAGGTATTTTGTATTATATAATTTTATATTATTATATATTGTTATATTGCATTATATAGCCTATAAAATATGCCTGCCCTGAACAATAAAGAAATATCTGTTTAACTTCGAGTGTTTCTTTTCCTCGTTTGCAGCCGCTTACTAACAATCATGAATTAGGATACGGGCCTAATGTGTGAAGAAATGATCATGAAATAGATTGCTTTAACATATTTCGCTTTTAAAATGGAGTTGAGTAAAATGTATATTTTTTAGGCTATAAGGATTGGCCAGTTTTTCAAAAGACGATTCACAGCGAACCTACTTTAACCCTCAGACACGGTGTTATAAATTTGCTGTTGCCAGAATGGCAATGACCAAGTCGTAGTGTATTACTCAAGGCCCTGTGTTATGTCATATTATAGTGTAGTACGGTAGTTAACTTTTCAATGACTATTACAGCGTTCCACTGGTGGAGATAGCGCAACAGATGTCGCCACGACAGCGTGGCTGAGCCTTTATCAATGCTGTGGAGATGAACCGTATTGTTTTGTACCAGCAGTTGTAAAATAGCTTGTTATAATTCCATGTACAATGGAGGAATATTCGAATTATATTTGTTAAGGGAGTGTTGAGGAACGACACAACACCGCATAGCTCGAGCACTCAAATGTCGAGATGTAGGTTTTATTGCGTTAATCAAGCCGACGTTACCCCCTACTGGGCATAACAGGACATAGCTGGAAAGCTACCTCTACAATATCAGAATAGGTTAAGGCCGACACAGGCTACAGAAGGCCTAATTAAAATAAAAAAATAAATAAACTTTTTCCCGGGATTCCCGGGAAATGGCTCGTCATTTCCCGGGATTTGATTCATGTCATTTTCGGGAAAAGTATTAAACCCTAATCTTGTGGCTCCATTGCATCCCTGTGAACAGATAAAAGGTCAGCTTCACACTCAGCAGTGCTCCTGATGAAATATGCTGTTGGCATCAAATTTACAATGAGCAATTTTAGTTTTACTAAAATGGACATTTGACTTGCCTCCGTCTTAATCATTAATATTCAGCTTTTTTTTCTTTTTTTTAACTTCATAAGTGCTTATTTATAATGTGACACTGGAAAATTAAATGCCATTTTGAGTTATCTCAGAAAGAATAAGTTAAACATAGGGTATTTCTCTGTGAAATGTAATGAGGTTGAACTTTCTGTCTCACAGTGGTTGAAACAGAAAGCTGTTTTTGGATTTATTAACTATAGAGACCTAAAATACACACAGAGGGAGAAGAGTGTGTGGTTTACAGATGATCTTTAAGGGTCCTGGACATATTGTGTTCATGGCCTGCAGTGTGCTCTAAACAGCAATCTCAGTGTGATGACAAGATACAACTCAGGGCAGCACGACCACGTGATGCCCTACGGTTTAAAAAAAAAAAAAGAAAGAAAGAAGAAGCGCGATTAAATCCTCGCTGCCGGCCTAACTTTGGAAACAGACAAGCACGGACAGGGCCAACCAACCAGCCAGCCGGGACTCGCTGTGATTTTCCTTCTACTCACCTTTTACTGTCATTTCTCTTCACGCTTCGCTTCCAGCTGTTTTTAAAACTCATTCCACAGCGCAGGGGGGGAACCAGCAGCAGACCGGGTGGGGGGCAGCTTTACACAGCGGCTCTCACTCAGTGCACACGGGAACAAGTGGGAAGGGAAAGCGACTGCTGCTGCTGCTGGGCGGCTTCCTCCTTCCTGACGTGGAAAGGTGCGCTCCTCTCATCACCGCAATCATGGCTTTTCTATTTAAATGTACAGGAATGCAGCCTCACGGTCCTAAAGTCTTCCATGTTACTGCGATGTTACATAGAAACAAGGAAGTATACACGGGAAACGAGGTATAAAAACTATAAAAATACAGCCTTCTGTAATAGTCCAGAAGGTTGTACACTATATATTTATAAAAACTTGCATAGTTAAGACTTTTTTTAAAATAATTTTCATGACACTGGAAAAAGCTGTGCAGTATTTGGTCCAGCATGTATGCAGATTTTTCTGGTATCATGAAAAAAACTTTTAAATAATTTTAATAAACTTATCTTTTAATAGAACAATGCTTAAACACAGGTTGTATATAAATATTAAAGGTGATTATATCATTAAAATATCTTCATGATGTAGTTAAAGCTACATAAAAAGATAACTGATCAAATCTTCTCATTATTTTAAATTATGTTACACTGTAACTAAATATTATAAATTAAATACATATAAAACACAAACACCTGTATTTAGAAATGAGCCCAGGTTTAGCGGTTTAAAGACAAAGATGGAGAGGCGAGGCTGAGGTGGTTTGGACATGCTCAGAGGAGGGATAGTGGATATATAGGACAAAGGATGTTCAATATGGAACTGGAAATAAGGAAAAGCACAGAGGAGGTTCATGGATGTAGTGAAGGCGAACACGTAGAGGGTTGGTGTGACGGAGGAGGATGCTAGGGATAGAATGAGGTGGAAGCAGATGATGTGCTGTTACAACAGGTGCACTGGAAACAACAAGGCCACTACCAACAATGGTGTTCCAGGTTATCCCCCCCAATCTAATTTTTCTCTAGTTTTGCACAAGTAGTCCAGCTCCTCCAGGATACCACATCCATAGGTTCCATCACAAGAAGGTTTTTGGTGTCTCCTAGCACATTTTCAGAAGTGAGGAGGACTTCAATCCAGCAGCAGGATGGGTATCTGGCCCTTTGTACCAGGAGGCGCACTGCCAGAGCACGAGCAGGCTACTCATGTGCATATTTCTGACCAAAAAGAGAGAGAGACTCCATGAGGGTGGTCTTAGTGGGACCTGTGCACTGGACATCTCAGTTGGCATTTCCCCGAGAACGCCACATTGGTAGGTCTCCCTGTAGGGCATGCTGTCTTCACAGATGAGAGCAGGCTCACACTGAGGGAAAACGTCATCAACTATGAAGGGAACATGGCGCTAGTGGGAGGCCTTCAACTTGTGCTGTTATCTGGTGAATGCCAAATGGAGCTGCACTGTTATGACTAAAAGTTAAAAGCAGAACTTGTTTTATGAAAGTAACAAATTAAAAATACACCAAACAGCAAAAACTACACATTTTTAATATTTATTCTGTTTCAATTAAATGCATTACATGGCCAGAGCCTTCGAATAATGATTTTTCTTACAAGTTAGGAAGTACAAAATAAAATACAATTAGCCTGAAGCTTAAAAAGCCTTTATGGTTAAGCCTAGAAACATACAGTAAGTGGTTCTGGTTTTGTGAAATGTGCAGAAATTGTAAAAATGACAGTAACCTGTTTGAATACAAGAGAATGAAGCTATGAAAGTGTAGTACAACAAGAGACCTGGAGAGCAGACATGCAGCTCATGCTCTCCTGTATTTACAATACAGGAGAGCATGAGCTGCATGCTCTCCTGTATTGTAAATACAGGAGAGCATGAGCTGCATGCTCTCCTGTATTTACAGGAGAGCATGCAGCTCATGCTCTCCTGTATTTACAATAAACGTCAATATGAGAGAGTGTGCGCTCTCAGTAGGAAGTGCTGTATCAACCACAGACAGTAAACTGGTGAGACATGAGAAGAAGAAGTTACTTGCTTGCTACACATTAAAGAAGTAAGAACAGGAAGAGCTGTCCAAAATTTTGTGCATTTTTTGATAAGAAACGAGCTAAAGAAATGAGAACAAAGGCCTCCTGCAATTCAATCTAGTCTTCCCCCAGCAGAAACCTTCTGTCATGTTTAGTGAAAGAGCTTTGCTGGTTGGCCAGCTGCTGTGTGGGTGTTAACTGGCTTGAGGACGCAGTGCATTATGAGTGTGTAACCTCAGTGCATCAGCAGGTCTTTTGCAAGTTAAATCCCTGCAGAGACTGAGGTGCACGGGCAGAAAATACGCCCTCTAATGAGAAGCAGAAACACCAAACAACTTCCCCTGAGTTCATGTAAGACTCTGAAATCCAGGGAGCACGTTTTCAGAGAGGAAATGCCTCCGGGAAAAACTAGAAAAGCAAAAAAAAATCGTACACACGGTAACAAGAGAAGCACCGACTGCGGCACATTTTGAGATGGAACCAAATGTTCATGTGGTAAAATGAAAATTGCACAGTTGTATACTGTAGTTATCCATTCAGCATCCATGCTGCTAAGGAGCCCTTGAGAGTTTCCCTAAGGGAGATCAATCAGGATTAACAACACAATTAATGATCAGTTTAGGTAGGATCTACATTTACAGTCATCTATGACAACCCCGTTTATATTTTTAAACTTACGTTTTGTTAATCTCACCAGTTTTGGAGCTACATCAAAAACGTACATTCTTTCATGTCAGGACATATTTATACAATGTTTTTCACAATAAATTGAACATTTGAGACCAATTTAAAGATTGTAAGTACTTGAGAGGAACTTAGCTTGCTTGTTAGAAAAACAAATCATGTACTTTCTGTTCTGCAAACTACTGTAGTGTGCCCTAATTTAATGCAAACCAATCTGTCATCATAAAATGTAATGGCTGTAGTTTCATTCCTTATTGCTTCCAAACAAAAAAAAAAAAAAAAAAAAATCAATGCTTTAACACTCACAAGACAGATGCTACAGTGAAAAAGTAGGACTGAAATTTGAAAGGAAAAGGTAGCTGTGGTAGATTTGTTCCATTTTAGCATAAACCCACAAGTGCATTTCACATCTTACAGGACCGGTAGCTTCCAGTTAAACACATGGAAATGGTGATTCATGCTGACCTGTTCAAGGAAAAGAAAAAAAAATCTGATCTTCCCTGTGCCACTGTACGGGAGAGGAACAAAACACGCTCTGTTATAAAGGGACTACAGATTATTAGAAACAGAACTCACAAAAACCCCTGTATTTCCCCAGTTTACTGTGGTTGCCTCAGAAGCTTAATAGAGAGCAAAACAAAAATTAGGGGAATTTCTAGGTTCTAGAAAATTAGCAAAATTACCAAAATCTCATCAAACCCTCACAAAGAGAGCTGAGACTTAATGAAATGTAGTGAGTTTGTTTAGTAGGTATAAACTGGACCAGTTTTGAGTGCATGTTTAAATAAATTACATTCTGGGGAGCTAATGTGGCATTTGCTGCCTGCTTTTGAAATGAACAAAAGATGATGATGTTAACAATTTAACAGTTTTCACTTAAACATCCATTCTTTAAAAAAAAAAAAAACAAAAAAAAAAAAAAACCACTCCATTTCGGTCCTCTCGTCCAATCAAAACCACGGAGACCAACAGGATGGACAGTCATGGAAGAAGGGGGGGGTTGAACGAGTCAGATGAGTTTTGAGTCTCTTCATGGGGTCAGCAGGTGATGCTGAATCAGTCCTATACAATCCCCACTTTCCTTTGGTGCTTTCTGGGCTGGGTCAGGCTGTGCCGTGCCGTGCCGAGCCACAACAGTGGAGGGGACTGGAGCCTCCTCAGGAGAGTTCAGACTTGCTGAGAGCGATGGCCAGCTCCAGGTCTTCTTGCTCCTGCTGGGTGAGCCTGGCGAGTCGCTCCTTTTCCTCTCGCTCGCTCTCGCGCTTTGCCCACTCTATCATGTCTTCCTCGGTTGGATACTGCTCCATGAAAACAGAAACAAACAAACAAACATACGCACACAATGGATGCAGTTTCAAAACTCTGAAAACCCACTGACAACAGACCTCCTTAGAAGTGGACATTTTGACTTATTTGTAGTTACCATTTATGTACCAGTAAGCAATGACAGCGAGTCTGGATGCACAATAGTAGGGTACCAAAAAGAACTGTATCATGTAATGAAGTCTAAAGCTGTAGTTCTGTGTTCATCAAGTCAAAATGCCCATCTTGAAAAAGGTGCTTTACTGTGCAGTCTAAAAAAAAAAAAAAAAAAAAAAAAAATCCAGAAATTCAGACCCACCACAACCAAAATACAAATTAGGGGGAAAAAAAAATGAAAAGGAACAAAGAAAAAAGGATAGGGACACTGAAATCAATTCCCCTTAATCCAAATGAAAATAGCCCTCCCTCTGGCATATGTCCTTGCAAAGTTTCTGCAGTAATCAGTGATCAGGATAAAAGCAGGGATTGGGATGCTAGAAAAGCCTGAAAGCCGAGCTCTCGACTAAGGATGAATGACAGCTGTATGACCACATCCACTTATAGGTTCACGGCAACAAAAATATTAGGAAGTAAACTTTAAAACACAGTCCACTGGTTAAATTGGTTAATCATTGCAGACTGTGTCAACATTATATTCGTTATTCTCAATAAATGACCGAAGCAACAGAGGTCATCCCACGTACATCCAGCCATGCAAAGGAAAGTTTCCTAGCAGCTCTTTTCGAGTTGAAGATAGCGTTTCACATTAAGCAGAACATGCACGAGAAGTCTTAAGAAACATGTAATGGATTTAACAGAGGACATGGCAATGTCCCACCCATAGTCTCAAATATGAATGAAATCAGAAATCAATAAGGTACATGGAAAGATGAATTGATTTTTTTTTTTTGCTCCACATTAAAAAATATTTTTAAGCTTATTTTCTGTTATTTGATAAAAGTGTGTTAAAATCCTTTAAAGGACCATTACAGTTTTGCATATTTTAGCTCATCTACTTGAAACCACACCCCACTCTCAGTTCTTGGAAACATGGTTTCCTGATTTCTTTGTATCTACTGCCTGTAGAGATATGAATCTTCTGTGAGACAAATCTGTTATGACTAATAATGCATCTCACTTTGTTATGCCTGTGTGGTAATTTAGTGCCAAATGTACACACTGATTAAAGTCTCTGTTTGTGATGGCACTATACAGACAACAGAGGGCTTTTTTTCTTCCAAAGTGTAAAGCACGCTTTGGAAAATTGTCTGTAGTAAGATGAAATATCGTCAAAACGTCTTACAAATGAACCGAAAATGCAAAACACTTGATCCTTTAAGCTCAAAAATGTACAGATGGTGATGTCATGGATGCACATAGAAGCCAGAGATGGTGGCCTTGATTGAAAACTTTATTAAACTTCTTTGACAGAGGTGTAAAGACAGACACAGAGAATACAGACAATCTGCTTCTCCACAACACACTGCTGACCAGACCAGCGCTAACGGATATGATGACTGACTGAATGAATGAGTGAATGAATGAATGGATGGCTGGCCAGAGGAAAGCCTGTATAAATAAACAGCAGTAGAGTAAAGGGAAGAAAATATGATTTGAGAAACAGTGGAGACACTGGTGTAAGTCAATGACAGCCAGCCAATCAAAGACGCAAGTTAGTACATGCAGGTCGACGATGTGACAGGTACATGCAAGTGGAGTCATGTGACAGGAGAAAATCAGTGTTTTCATGTAGTCACCCATCCCAAACTCACAACTTAACAGTTCATTTCCATGCAGAAAGAGCAACAGAAAGAGCTGAGAGGACTTTACTACAGTTACCTGAGGATTAACCCAGATTCAGACAAATCATTGGACTTGTCCCCCCCCCCCAATTCTATTTGGTTACATTCTGCACTTATTAAAATGCAGTATTTCTGGGCAAGCTTAGGCGCTCCAAGGTTATCTTGGAGCCTTTTGTTTAAATCAATGATTTAATCAAATTAAACTACTAAGTTTGTAGGTATGAATGGTATGAGTACGGCAAGCAGTACTATGCAGCTCATTAGTCAAGATCAACGGATGACTTTCCCCCACAATTATGCTGACTCCAATACATTTTGAGTGAGCTCAGCCACTATGCCCCATGGGTGAGTAAAATTTCCCTGAGACAAATTTAGTGTTAAAAGAAGCATAAAATCTCAAATAAATCTGCATCTAATTATTGGATTAGACTCTTTGTGTTTGCACAGGAAATAACGTCAGTGTGCCAAAGTTGGGATGGCTAACAAAAGTCAAATACAAGCAGCCTCTCATCTCTCCATTCACTGCCAAACATTATGGACCTGCTATTAAAGATATCTGCATATAATTAACCTGAGTCAATATCTTTAAAAAAAGATGTGACATTGCTGCAGATTTAATATATAAATGTATCTATAATTTCTATGCATTTCCTCACAAAGTAAGAGTGCAACTTCAGTCAGGGTTAAATGAGGTGAAATCTCAATATGAATCAGTAACGGGGGGAAAAAAAGGAATGTTTACATGGTTAGAAAGCATTGTATTATTAATAACAGTGATCTAAAATATACACAAGCGGCAGAAATGCGAAAAACAAATAAAAATACAAGATGTACAAGATTTTATCATTTTAACTGAAATAAAAGTTATCAAACAAAAATGTAGCAATATGAGCCATGTGAAATTTTAAATAAGCCGGTTAGTTCACTTTGAGCCTTGGACTGGCAGTGGATGGAGTGATCTAAAAAGCTGGCCTGATTTGTTTAGAGGGTGTAACCTTACTGAGCAACCAGATGTTGATTTATAGGTGGGGGAGGTGGGGAAGAGAAGAGCGTGTGACTATTGACATTCAGGTGGAGGTGAGGGAGATGGTGAGAGGGAGGTGCTCACTTTGTCAAAGCTGGCAAATCCGTCAGCTTCCCGTACGTTGCGGCGAGGAGGGGAGGAGGGGGCGAAGGGGTCGGCTAAAGGATCCTTTGCAGGCAGGGAGGAAGAGGAGGAAGAGGAGGAGAAGTCTCCCGAAGTCTGTGGGATGAAGTTCCCTCGGCGATGGAAGGAGTCAGAGGACTCTGTTCTATGGATGGACGATTTCTTACCTGATAAGGCACAGACAGGCAGATTCAACAAAGGCAGATTTGATTTCAAATTAACAGTGCTGATGTATCCCCAGATGTCTGATAACCACACAGTTCTTCTGATAACTACACAAGTGATGTGCACTTTGTTTTCCCTGGATAAAAAGATTAACTGACCTGGAGGTGGAGGAGGAGGTCTAGTTGGCGTACCCGTTTTTGGCGGCAGGGCTGGGGGCACATCAGAGCTGGCAGGTTGACTCTCTTCCTGGAAGAGGTTCTTGCTGTCGACTCCAAAGTGGTCAGCACCATTTGACTAAAATGAAAAAGTCCAACCAAATCAAATATATATACTGCATAATCAGAAGCAGAAAGAGCCATGGATTGCCTTGAGATCTGCATGGCAAACACACACTTATAATAATCACCGTACAAAGAGTGCGTCATCACACATCATTAAACCCCAATATATGAAGGTATATGAAGATATATGAAGTTTTGAGAATGACAAGTATTGGTTTTCACAAAGTTTGCTGCGTCAATTTTTTAAAATCTTTTTGTCCGATATATGGTTGGTTTAGGTGCAATCTTAGTAGCGGTAATATTCTTGCCTGTAAATCCCTTTTTCTGCAAAGCGATGATGACTGCACATGTTTCCTTGCAGGTAACCATGGTTAACAGAAGAAGAACAATGATTTCAAGCACTATCCTCCTTTTAAAGCATCCAGTCTGCTATTCAAACTCAATCAGCATGACAGAGTAATCTCCAGCCTTGTCCTCATCAAAACTCATCTGTGTTAACAAACGTATCACTGAAATGATGTCAGTAGGTACTTATGTGGCAGGGCTGAAATGAAGTCGCAATGGGTTTTTTGGGATTTAGTTCATTTTCATGGCAAAGAGGGACTTCATCAGATCACTGTTCATAACATTCTGGAGTATATGCAACAATGCCATCATAAAACCTGAAGCAGCAAACTTTGCAAAAACCAATACTTGTGTCATTCTCAAAACCATTGGCCACGACTGTAGAAGAGACAGACACATTTTTAGTGTCATTTCACTCAGATTTTTTAAAATTGTGCTATGATTCCCTTCCACACATACACAGGGCTTTTTAGGTTTGCAAATATAAAGAAAAAACTAGCATAACTGCATAATTATTTAATATATATGGTGCATTCTGCAGTACAACACCGTGATATCTCTTCCTACAGTCATTTTTCTGTGTTTGAGACTAAATGTAATTTCACTACTGTGCTTCTGAAGCGATATGATATATTAAAAATCTGGAAATTACCTTTGCCAAAGCACTGAAATCGGCAAAGCCCCCTCCAAATGATTCATTGCCAAACACAGCAGCAAATGGATCTGAAACATATCAATAGAAGGGACTGAGCACATGAAATCAGCAACACTCCTGCACTTCAAACAGTGTCTTATGACCAGAAAAAGCACATTTTACTTCTTTTTTTCTCTCTCTTATTGGCTGCAATGAGTTCTGTCCCCAGTGGGTGGTGCCATGCCACAAGTCATACCTGCATCTGAGGAGGCACTCACTGTAGTACCACCTGGGGCAAAAGGGTCATTGGTTGCTGCCGTGTCCTTCTAAAAAGCAGAACAAACAGATCATACTCAGATTTTTTTTATAATCCACATTGAGTGGACACATCCTAATTTGTAATGTGATTAACTAGAACTAGAGATTTATGTATATCAAACAAAAATAAAAAACAACAGAGCTAGAGCCATTTCATTTGCCTTGTTTTCCAGGCTATACTGACTTTCATGGCTTGAGACCCAAACTTTGTTACCTACTGCTATATAACAGGATAGCTGCTGCTTCCTCTGAACAACTTACATGTCAATGATTTCAGATTTTAAAAAGGATATTTCTGAGAATTTAAACTATAATATAATTATACAAAGTATGTGCAAAACTAAAGCCAGGTGCTTTTAAAAATGACAGAGGCAAGCAAACCTTTCAAATCATAATAAAACATCTAGGACAAGTAATTAAATTACATTCCTGACAATAATTTGTCCCAACAATTTCACTCAGTGCACTGTGAACAGGTTTTCAGCAGGCCTACTCACCACTGCCAGATCAGAGCTCGGTGGGGAGCAGCTGAAAGGATCTTTCCCGCCATCTTGAGAACCAAACGGGTCTGCCTCCCTTGTGTTGGTCATTTTGCCTCCGAATGGGTCTGAATCAGGTGTGTTGTTCCCTTTGGAGCTGAACGGATCATTAGATGCTACAGTTGGATTGGTGGATTTCAAGGTGAAGGGATCCGGGCCTGGTGGCACAGCTGCCGTATCGTTCATCTTGGCTGCGAACAGGTCTGGCTCTGGCATGCCAGAAGTGGTACTAAATGGGTCAGCTGAAGCAGAGAAAGGGTCCTCTGAAGAAAAGTGGGTGCTGGAGGTCTGTGTGAAGAAATTGTCTGCAGCAAAGGGGTCTGAGCCTTTGAATGGATCTCCTCCAAAAGGATCTGCTTCAACATAAACAGCAGCAGACACAGTATGAATATATAACACTGTAGAATTAGAGCATACTTGTCAGATGGGACGAATAAATAAAAAAATGCTCTGCTCGTTTCACATTGTTTTTCATGAAATACTTAAATTTGTCAAGTAGTACCTCCAGCATCCGTTTTTCCAAAAGGATCATCTTTGAAAGGATCATCTGCAAAGGTAAAAGACATCATCAGTCTCCAAGTGTTCATCAAACATTAAATACACTTCATATATAAAAAAAACCCAAAAACCCCCCCCAAAAAAACCCCATTCTGCATCTAATTAAAGGAGTTGTTTTTTTGTGTTTTTTCTTAGACAAAGTTAGAATGTTTGCATTTATCTTTATTTTTCACTACAGGGGACTTACGGTCAGTAAAGGGGTCTGAATGGAAGAAATCCATCTCAGGCAGGGAGGGAGGGCTGGTCTGTGGTGGCATGGAGCGAGGGCCAGCCGGAATTGGAGAGGAGGAGGTGGTTGTTTCTGTAGGCTCTGCAGGATCCTGTTTGCTCTCTGGCTCTGGTGATGAAACCTGTCACAGGGAGGCACCGTGCTTTGAGCATTACAGTAAATAATGTGTGTTTACAGTAAACATATCCATCAATATTCATGCATCATGTTCTGGAAGACTTTTTTAACATCCATATTTAAATCTGACTATTTACTTCGAGTATTAGCCTGAATTTTTCTTTACTGTCAAGTATCAGTCTAAACACTTGTCTGAGACGCTGCATGTCCCACATCTCGTGTATGTGTCTTAAAAAAAAAAAAAAGCATTACATAGACAAAATGCAAAAGAACACACTGGTTAAACAAAGGTCCCTTGTGCTTACCTATATGTCAAACTTAACGACACAACAACAAATATAGAAGACAAGAAAATCCAGAAGAAGAACTGAAGAAATTGCAGGGGTCGTGCAAAGATGTTGTTTACTGGTTAACACAGGTATACTTTAGTAACTCTGGGACTTTACCTTTGGTGGGCTCTCCTTGGGTGACCCCTTTGCATCATCTATGACCTCAGAGGAGATGTCGGGAGCAGGGCTACTGTGTTCCTGGAGAGGTCAGAGAATAGAAGCAAAATAATTACTTACAACAACAGAATCTGATACTTTTGGGGAAAGTTAAGTTTCCTAAATCAGAACGTCAAAGACAGAGTAGCTCATGAGCTTCACAGGTTATTGCAATCTGTGAAGTACAGCAAAGGTTTTAAGTGTTGTTGTCACTGGTTGGCTGTAAGAGGAATTAAAATACATGTAGAAATGAAGGATTCCGGTCATATCCAAAACAAATTAATAGTGCTTCACATAAATCTACACAAAAATACTCTAGGAGTAAAATCATGCCAATCATGGAAACATACCAATAAAAGGACCAAGATGCCTTTGACATTGATTACAATTTGGAAGAACCATTAAGTTATCACTGTGTGCAAGTTTCACTATAATCTAACCAATACTCTGGCAGGAGGAGTAAAGTGTGGAGGGCCAGAGGATGAGAGACTTCACATTATCGCATCAGCTCATCAGTCCTTTGGCCAGATGAATTAAAAACTGATCACACAATGCCACTTATATTTGGCCTTTGTTGAGACCTGCTTTGTGGGGGAAAAAAAGATTTATTTTAGACTATGTGTGATGTTTTCCATATTACAACTAAGCTAAAAGCTTAAAACAAAACAAATAAACAAACAAAAAAAAAACACTGCACAGTTGCAACAGGTATTAGATTTTACACTGGTTTCTTTTCACATTTAAAACAACTGAAAGAGAGGATATTATTTTTACCCTAACATTGCTTTCCCATGGCTTGACAAGGGTCGACAGACTGTACATGTCAGAGGAGGCTAGACTACTATAGAGATCATCCAAGGCATCATGTTTCAGCTTTTCATCTTCCCCAGCCTTTGGACTCTCTTCTTCCTTCTCGTCTTCCTCTTCTTTCTCATTCAAGCCTCCTTTCTCCTCTGGATCTGAATGTTCTTTCTGCTGACTGCAGACAGCAGCTGGTTCTTCCACCTTCAGTTCTTTGGGCTGGTCCTCCTGGAAGAGGTCCCCCTGGAAGAGGTCCCCATGGTGGAGCTCTGCGGTGGGGCCTGCTGATCCATTGACCATGACAGGAGAGCTGTCCTCAAGGGCTCTCTTCCAGCTCAGCTGAGCAGTCACTGATCGCTCCTCCACCTGAAGGTCATTCAGTTTCTGCTGAACCTACAAGGCAGAAGAATATTTAAATAAAATAATAAGACGATGAAAGAGCAGAGATAATAGTTAAAAACAGAATCTGTTACACTCTGTATACTGTGTTCACACAGAAAATACAGCATTAGGAACACTGGTGGAGCACCATCTGTGTCCACATAGAAATTTTGGAAGTGCTGAGATTCTGAAGCATCACTGTAGTTACTTGTGTGTTCGGACATATTACAAAATCTAGCAGTTACGCAGCCTGTGTCAATAACTCTGTTCATCACAATCGGAATTTAGCATTTCCATCATGTGCATGAATAACAAAAAAGGAAAAAAAAAAAGGAAAAAAGGGATGAAAAAAAAAATGCTTTCTCTGCAGGCATGCTGTAACCAGGGAAGAGTTTTTAACCTGTGCAACTTGTGTGAAAGAGTCACGCACAGACTCCTGAAGAGGAGTGAGCTGCTCCTGAGCAGCCTGGACCTTCTCCTGTAGTCTCCTGCTCTCTTCCTGCAGAGCCAAAAGCTCCTCTCGTGCCTGCACCAGCTCCTCCTCATACTGACATATCCTCTGTTCCTGCCCCTCGTGCTCCGACTGCAGTGATGTGATCTGTAAGTAAAGCAACCATCATTCTAAGTAATTACATAGCTCCTAAAATGACTTAAAAAAATAACCACCAAAAGGGTAAACTTACAAGTTGGGTCTCTTGGTTAGTCTGCTGTCGAATATGAACGAGCTGCTCCTCCAGGGAGGCCTTCTGCTGGTCCAACTCTTCTAAAGCCTCCTGCACTTTCTGGCGCTGAGCCTGGAGTTGCTGAAGCACCTCGGTCTCCTTCGCCACCTCATCTTGAAGATCCTATAGACATAAAGTTGAAGGAGAGACAGGCAGTTAAATAACTGTGTATTTCTTCTGTGAACAGTGAAGTGAGCAGCACACAGATGCCTAGAAACAACCTTTAAAATTAAAATAGGATGGCCAGGGTAAGATAAGAAACTTTATTAATCCCACGCCAGGGAAATTTATTTGTTACAGCAGGTCAATAGAATAAAGCAAGAGAAACAGGGTAATTAGATTAAAAAAATTAAAAATTAAAAAAACCTCTAGCAAGAGACAATTCAAATGCCAACTTTTATTACAAATTAAAAACAGGCCAGTTGCCTGTTATATGTAATCTTGCTGATAGAAGAAAGGGAACAGCTGACGTCATGGGGTGGAATTATTTTTGTTCAGAGACTGCAGATCATTTAGCAGCTCAGTGAGTCAGTAAGATTGCTCACATCCTTTCAGCAGTATTTAAGTAGAGTCTGTAGCTGAAAGGACAATGGCAGCCTTTAATAGGTATGCTAATAAAGTGTTTTTGCCAAGCTATGCAAGTAGTTAGCTAGATGTTAAGGCAGGATCCAGGATGAAAATAAAGGCTTGTGTTTTACATGTGCTTGATGTATGTCTTTATTAAAATCCCTATATTAGAAAAAAATGTATCCCTGATTATCAGATTAGAAGATTACTTGTTTAACCACTCTTGATTTGAGGCTGACTTTCAATTGGTGGATTTCAAAGGTTGAACGACTGCCACAAATTCATACCCTCTGAGGAACACTCTAGGGGGTCTCCAGGTTTGGGTATGTGCAGAGTTAGCTGGAAATGATGACAACCACAGCAAGCAGAATACCATGTCCAGGAATAAACTCAAACAATACAATGCAATATAAATAGCCAAAAGCACTTGCACATAAGCACAATGGAGTGCCGCTAGGAAATTCAGCTACATCAGCTCAAATCTCCCATGAGACCACCCTCACACTCAGACATCAGACTAAATTTCAAAAAAGCTTGGGAGTCTAGCCCTTTAAGCAGCACTGCTCCCAAAATAGAGCCCTTCTCTCAGGCTCAAGGAGGCAGACACACCTACTGTAAGCCATCACCCTTTTCCTCTCAGGGTATCATTAACTGCATTTCTGAACAAGCATCTCAGACTGCAAATCAAATGTGTTATTGATCTTCTCCTCCAGTACATTCAGCACCATAAAAGTGAACAGCAGCTTTAGCACATAGTGCTTGCCAACCTGCTTGCCAACAAATAAAGGACAAATAGCAGAAATACACACACTTTTAATATACGGTAATTACACCCCAACATTCGTTCTAGTAAAGTACTAATTACTCAGCATACAGACAAGCAAATGACACAATAAATCCTTCTTTTTCCCCATATCCACAGCACTGGAATCAGGTGCAGCCTCACAGACAAAGACAATGAGACCTCACCTGCACTTCGCTGCTGCGTTGTCGGATGGCCTCCTCCTTTTCCTTGATTTCCTCCTCCACAGAGCTCTTCTCCCTGGGATTCCAGCAAAGGAGACAGGAGTATTTAGCCACCAAGGACAGCCCCAGCCCACCAGCAAGCCCAAGCCAGCTCTCTATGGAGCATGCTTTACCCGGCCCCTTAACAAGCACCAGCTCCTCTCCCTGAACCACCATGATATTCTCTTCAAGTTACAACTTTACAGCACAGAAAGCAGGCATGAAGTCCTGCAGCTAGAGCAGGTGCGCGTGAGTACTGCGCTGTGGGCGCCTGTGAGGATGAGTGTTGGAAAAAAAACAAGCATGTACTTGCTCAGTCAAATGTGTGGGAGATAAAGAGCGAGAAGCAGATGGCTGCTTCGGGGATAGAGGGAGAAAGCGAGAGGAGGAGGGACGAGTGATGATCCACCAACCTACAACATCTATCATTTGAGCTGTCCATATGCTCATCCTCTGTACTTCACTTTTTCCATGCATGCAGCAAGAGGGAAAGAAGAGATGAGTGGGGTTGGAAGAAGAGTAGCAAGTAAGCATCATTACAAAAGAACTCTTATTTTTATACAATTTATACAAAAAAATATATATATACACAATAACCTTTAAAGGACTTCTGTGCTTGTGTTGAGTGTTGTGGTCAGATTTTATATAAGACAGACAGAAAAAAGTGCTTCACTGACATTTCATTTTGTTATTAATTATAAATGATTACTATAATGGATTTTATGTTAGTATTTTCACCTTGAATGAAGACCGAGAATAATTACCACAAATAGAAAACAAAGAAAGGCACATCTGAAAAAGCACTAAAGCAACATTGTAAAGAAAAAGATCCTGACTGATGTTTTCACGTTTCTCAGTAAAAGCAGCACACACACACCAGAAAATCATATTTCCAAGTATTTTCTGCTCACTTGTTATCTTACATTTATGTTGGGTTTATCATTTGTTTCTAAAATCAGACAAAAAAAAAAGTTGAAAGTTATTTGTTTACATTTTGTATTTTAGTCAGTTTTTGCCGTACCTTACCAAAATGTAACATTTTAGTATGCACAATGTACATGTGTGAAAACACAAAACAAATTAGGCTTCAGTTTAAATTTCAGATGAAAAAAAAAAAACATTAAAGTATTTATCTGCTGCAATCCTTTCAATGTGGGCTAAAAATAATCAGCTAAACTCTCACACGAACCACCTATTTTTACATTCCATTGCTCGCTGCACATCAAATGCTCAATTCCCCTGATAATCTACGAGCTGCAAATGTAAAGTCAACTTATCCCATTTCTACTCACCCGTCGTCATCATCATCCTCATCATCCCTGCCATCCTTCTTACCCTGAACAGAAGGCTGTTGCCACATTTTGAAGCAGCTGCAAAGGCGCTTCATCTTTTCAAACTCGTGTTAATTACAGTCTGTCTGGAGGTGATCTCTAACTCAGTTTCCATCCTGCTTACTTTAAACAGCTGTGTCATCTAGTGTGTGTGTGTGTGTGTGTGTAATTCTGTGTGTTTATTGAAAGGCAGAGGTAGGAGAGAAGGCCACTTTCTCACTTCTCTCTCTTCGTTTTCAATGAAAAGGGAAGCTAAAGTCACTTAAGTATGAAAATGAAATCCATTACTATGACAACTGCTGAAACCAAGACTGCATGTGCAAAGCATGCATGCAAATGAGCAACTGCTACAGCTTTTACTTAAAGGTATATTTGGCATTTAAGATATTGTAAAGTACAAAGACAAACGAAGGTGAAAACGTGAAGTCTGGCTTCAGGTCAACCATTCTGTTGCTTTGATCACGCAAGCAAGCTACAAGTTGTGCACTGCTGCCCTCACATGGTCCTGTATGTTGATATAATTTTAAATGTACTGTATGCAAGGCATCCACACCCTGAGGTAACAAAGCAGTCCCAAACCATGATGTTCCCTCCAACATGCCTTGTGGTGTGGATCAGGTGTTGGTTTGCATTACCATTTTGCATTTTCAACTACTGTTCTCATCTGTACATAGAAATCTGCCCCATAAGTGTTGTGGAACATCTCAGTGGTCTCACTGGGTTTCATTTGTGTCTTTTCATTAACACCATTCTAACTTAGTGTTTCTCTTACTGTAGAGGCAGGAACAAAGATTTTAGCAAGTGATAGGTGCAGATGTTCCCCTGTTCCCCTGGGGTTTTTTTTATTTTAACCTGTCATGACTGAAAGTTTTGCTCTGGGTACGATCTTTGCTGCACACCCACTCGAAAGTAGAGTGACAATACTTCTGAAATTCTGAACTTCTCACATGTCATTCTCCACATTGCATATTATAGACTGATTGCCTTTGGTCTTTGGGAATTCTTCTGTAGCCTTTCTAGGCTTTGTGTATCTCTGTAATGCTTCTTTTAAGGTCCTGTAAAATTAAAGTACAACTATTTGTGTGTCAATTATATTGTGCTTGATTATGATTGCGACTCAGATGAAGTTCAGACATCATTTTATGAATAATCAATGCAGAAATCCTGGTAATTCCAAAATGTTTACAACCTTTCCATCTTCTTCAATCTCTCTGTCAAACAGCAGCTCATCTTTTTAGTCATCTGCAGCAGTAACACAAGCGTTTATTTGTTTTACTGAAACTTTGGCTGTGCTCACAGAAGAGTGAGAATGTTTCCATCCTATATACCTGAACCAGCAGAGGTTCACAAATACCAACCTTAGCTGGAAACAGATGTTATAGTAGTACATCACTTCAATGGTTTCAGAAATTATTTGTCCTGAAAACAAAAAAGACAGCACCTATGGCAGCTGGGATGGGCTACTGTACTGTGACAGAGTTGGACAGGTGGTTGAGAAAATGGATGGATGCAAACAAATATTTAAAAAGAAAAAAAAAAAAAGATCCAGAGTTATACAGATGTACACTTCTATCCCAAAAATGTCACATAATGCAAGTCAACATGCCAACACTGAAAGACTGTTCATAGATCATTTTCAAAAGCTAGACCTCACACGTGATAACTTTGATGGACATTCCAGGCAAAATCCACCTTAAATCCTTTAACTTTAGGCCAACTCTATTCACCACCAGTGAAATAACCTCCACCAATGTGACTTCAGAAATAATACACATGGTATTTGCCATTTTTAAAAGAATATGAGAACAAATGATTACCTTTGCAGCTCAACAATCTCGTTACTAAGCGTGTCCAGTTCCTTGATGGCAGAGAAGTCGGCTGCTAAGTTAACTGCATTGTTCTGGTGAAAACATGGAGAACAGAGGAAACTCATTAACACCAGTCAAGTGTAGAAATATAATGAAATAACAAGGAACAGACACATTAATGAGATGTTGATGAAAGTACTAGAGATCAGCAACTTATTACAGCTCATAACACACAACACATTCACATCACAAACAAATGGCAGAACTACACTAATGGATTTACAGAAATTACACACAGTCATCTAGTGTTAGAGACTAGAGGAACAGTGGCTGTAAAAGCAGTGCCTAGCAAAACTCATCCCCAGCACTTGATGCTATTTGGTTCTCTAATGTAAAAGAGTAACCCATTTTACTGATATTTAAAAAAACAACATGGAAAAATCTTCAAATCCTTGATAAAAAAACATACATCTACAAACAGATAAAGTGATATGGGTGCATCTCAAAAACTCAGCAACCTTTCTTCTCATCAGCTTCCCTCAAAAGCACAAATGGAAACTAAATATCAGATTCTGATGTGTTGACAGTAAAAGGCAGGAAAGAAATTTAGTATAAAATTAGGTAACAAGAGGCAACCTGTTGAGAGTAATGAGATGCACCAGATTCTTTATGATCAAACACACTCACTCAGGATTGTCTCAGTGCACCTGAACTGGATGAAATGCAAAAATGCAAACACAGAAGGAAAAGAAACAAACTGCTGCAGAGAGAGGAAAAAGAAACACACACAGCTGCAACTTAAGAGAAGAAAACACACACACACACACACACACACACACACACACACACACACACACACACACACACACACACACACACACACACACACACACACACACACACCAAGAGAAACGTACATCAATGCATGCCGCGAATAAAACAAGCAACATAATTCATATCTCAGTGCTGAAGCAATACAAAGTAATAAATAACTGCTGAAAACAGATGGAGAAAACAGCAGCCTGCGTCTGTTTTAAGCTATAAAAAAAAAAAACAAACAAACAAAAAAAAAAACTTCAGGTGTTGTACTGTTCCAGTTCACACTATCATTCTCATTAATAAGGAAGCATTCACTGTCCATAATGTTAATTTATTTATGCATTTTGATGCTTGAGTTGCGAATGACAAAAATCCAAACACCTTGCTGTTGGTGTCCAACCAATACTGGATTTTTAAACCAAGTCTGATACTGACATTTGGTGATTTTAAAATCCAATACATTGTCATCTTTTAGACACAAAACAAATGTTTGTTATGTGTAGTTATTTATGAGCCCTTACTAACTTGTTTTACTGTTACAAGTTGTGGGTTACTCTTTACCTTTGCTCGAACCAGCTGATTGTTGTGTTTGTGGTGTTTCAAACATGTTGCCAACAGGGAAGCTGCAGAGTGCCCTCTGGTGGACAAACTATGCAACATCAACACTCATAACATGATTGAAGGGTGTTTCTCCCATCTTTTCCTTACTTACAAATTTTTCATTTATCTGCTGTTATAAATGCAGATACCGATATAGCCAAACAGCTAATAATGGGCCCTAATAATGGGAACAAAAGGATCCAAACATCACTAGTAATTATTCACAGACCTGAGTGTTGAGAGCGACTCACCTGTTTGATGTTTTGTCTGTCAGAGGGAGGAATCATCTCTGGGGACAGACTTTGTGGAGGGTCTGTGCCTTTAGTCAGTTTTATATTGATTAGATAAAGTGCCAGGGCAAACTGCTCTCGAGTCAGTTTCCCTATGTCTCCAATGTCACAGAGCTCCCTGAAAGAAAAAAAACAACACACACACACACACACACACACACACACACACACACACACACACACACACACACACACACACACACACACACACACACACGTTACATAAGACATTAATGATTTATACTTCAGGCAGTGACTATTTTTAATGGCCAGGCTGATCATTATGTTCATTGGTTAGGGAAACCAATACGCACAGAGCAGAAGCTAATCAGCCACGTGAAGCTAAAAATCGATAACACGATAATCTGCTGGTGGCGCGTATGAACACATACTGCTGTGCTTCATTTTGTACTGTCTAATTATAACTGAAAGTATAAGTATGTTTTCTATTTCACTTACTCTTATTAAACTATGTTTCACAGATGTTTTATGAAGACTAAATAACTGAAGATTTAATTTAAACAGCATTTTTCCATCAAAATGTATTATAACAACTATGCTATTATTAAAATACATAAGCATCCTGATTTGCTATTACTATTCTTTCTCCCTAGTGTAAAAAAATTATTTTTTTCTACTCAGCTATTGCATGCCTTACTACAAATCATCCTCTGTAACACTTCAGGAGGTCTCTTCCTCTTTTTTTCTTTTATTTATTTGAATAGAAGGCCAAAGTACAGAGGATATCTTATGTTGTATAAATTGTAAAGTCCTTTGATGTAAATACATAAAACTGAGTAAAAAGTTTTTAAATCAATAAATAAAAACAGCCCCGATTGTTTCAGTAGAGGATTATGCAGAGCAGTTGGACAAGAGGAGACAGTTGCTGGCTGTACTTACCAAATCCGTGCGAGTGTGGCAGAGGGCAGCCCAGTCTTGAGGAATATATCTCTGACTTCAGGTCCAGACACCAAGCCGTCCATGTCAGCATCTGTCTTGTTGAACAGCTCATCATATTTGGCTTTCTCTGCTGGCGACACCACCCACTGCACAGACAACAAAACAAACTTTAAAATGCACTTCATAACCACAGGCAGTTTCAATACAGCTTATGGCAACGACGTAAACTTAAGATTCACGTACCTTCACACTTCCTCTAGTCTTTTTCTTTTGAAAAACACACTGAACTAGCCAGTTTGAAATCATTGTAAATTTTGATGCAGCTATGTAATAGTAAAATAATACTTTTCAAGTACTGCATGCACAGGAGGATGGAGATGGAGCCTGTACTCACAGGGGCAGCTGCTGGTGTTGGGACAGGGACAGGGACAGGGGCAGGGACAGGAGCTGGGGTGGGTTTAGGAGGGTGGGGCATGGTCTTAGAGCCAGCATGGGAGGAGCGACTGTCTTTGACAGAGGGGGGCGAGGGTAACAGGGGCATCACGGGAGGCACCGAAGGTTTTTTCCTCTTGGAGGGTGGAACCAGGGGAGGCGGCAGGGACATGGGAACAGGCTCTCCCTCCAGAGCTCTGTACACCAGATACATAGCCTGGGAAAGGGCAACAGAGAATTAATGAGAAATGATTACCCAACCATCCTGCAGTTCAATCTTTACACTTCTTCCACAGGTCTTGGATCTTTTCCGTTCAGATCTATAGAAATCATTTAACACCCTGTGACTGTGTCTAATACTGTACATATTACATATACACACACAACAAATCATATCCATTCCTGGAGCAAAAATATTCAGCCAGTCATGATGAAGGGGGGAAAAAAATCTTTAATAGACAATTAAAGGAATTTATCCAGTCTACAATATAAACACCTGGAGGATTACTGGTGAATTACACTGAGTTGAATATATAGGTTCAACAATAGCCTAAACTGAAACTGTGAACAACAACTAAAACCTACATGGTTTCTTTATTTGTAATATTAACTTGTAACTTACCACAGAAAATTCATCTTTGTCCAACATGCCATCTCTGTCTAGATCACTGAGCTCCCACACCTTCAGCACACAAAGAAATCACTAATAAGTATCAGTCATCACAAAACTGCTTCACACAAAATAACATGTGCTACTGAAAGCTCTGACTCACTACAGACTCTCACTTCTTCTCTGATTTCACTTCTATTCAACTCATTTATGATCTGACTTTTTTTTTTGAGTTGTTTCTTTTGTTGCTTTGAAGTTTTTTTACATAACAAAGATATCACATTACTGTACAGTGTCTTTTTCTAAAACCACACATACAAGTTGGTTGCTATTCACTACCATGTTTGAAAACATAATCACTTTGAAAAGAGTCCTGTTAGAGAATCATACCCTGCCCAGGATGTCCACTGGCAATTTGGAGTTAAGCAGGACGGGCTTGACCTTGTCTCCTGACAGCATCCCTCCGACTGGGCCCAGACTGTCAAAGATGGAATGAAACTTCATCTTCTCCTCAGGCTGGAAGAAAAATAAAACAGTTGTACCATGAAAAGAACTCTAATGTAAGGCATGAATGGCTGTTGCACAGTGAAATTCCCTGGTTCATAGCTGATCTCCTTCAGCATTACTCTTGCTTGCTTGGGCAGGCCAGATAACGTCACCTGACAGAGCCAACAAGCATTTGAAGCCATTGCACCTGTACTGTGGAATGCTCTGCATGAACACTGATCGTTTGCCAAAAACTGCTTGGACTGATTTTTGGGCACTAAATGTGCTAACATTGTGCATTTTTAATGTTGCATTGTACTGCTGTGAACTCTAGGTAAAAGCCACTTATTGTGAAGTTGATAGTGTTTAGCATTGCCTTAAATTTGTGTATTACTCTTACCTTTGTGTGGGGGGTTGGTTCAATTTCCTACTGGTTTAATACTAGTACATTCCAGTAATTCTTAGCCTTTAATTTCCTTTTCAACTTAAGCGGCTTTTTAAATTTATTTTCATTGCTTTTAATGCTAATTTTGAATGCCACATAGTGGCTTCATTTAAGCACTTTGTGAATCTTTTCTATAAAAAGCTGCTCCCTTTAGGTCACGACAGCGGATCATCTGCCTCCATCTCACCCTATCCCTAACATCCTCCTGTCAGACCAACCCTCTGCATGTCCTTGTTCACTACATCCATGAACCTTCTCTGTGGTCTTCCTCTTTTTCTCCTGCCTGGCAGCTCCATATTCAACATCCTCTTCACCTGTCCAAACCGTCTCACCCTTGCTTCTCTAACTTTGTCTCTAAACCATTCAACCTGAGCTGTCCCTCTGATGTACTGATTTCTAATTCTGTCCCTTCTGGTCACTCACAATGAAAATCTGAGCATCTTCAAAGTATAAAACAGACTTAATATGCTAACCAGCATCTTAACAGCAGAGAAATTTAGGCCTGTCAGCTGTAAATACAGGAAAAAAACAGGAAGAAAATTTGGGTGTTTCTGGTTCATGTTTATAATCAAACAATACTGGCACCGCACAGCAGTGCATATTGCTGTCATATTCATGCTAACTTTTATTACTTGACATTTTAAATGAACATAACAGCAAAGATAATGCTTCTATTAAGGTAAAGAAAAAGGAGATGAAACAAGGAAAACTACACAATAAGCAGATAACAGCTACATTAAGACAAAAAGATAAACACACTTCAACATGACTCACCTTGACAACCCAGGGCAGGTCAGGGGCCACTCCTCCTGCTAACAGTGGGCTGCTGGTGTCATGCTGGAGATAAACACAAAGATTTTAATATTTCGGCATTTGCAATAAAAATAAATTTAAGTTTTTTGTTTTTTTTAAACAGATATTAGAAACAGTAATACTAAGTTGAAGCTGTTTGTCAATGACACAAATACCTGTGACTATACAGCAGATCTACAGTACTGGAAGCTTCAAATAACCAGCAGTGACATTTATAGCAGGCACAGTGTGGATTTATAGCACACAGGAGCAAGCTTACAAATTTGGGGGGTGGAACAGCCACATTAAGACTCTTGAGTGCCACCTCCAGGCCATTCTGAGCACAAGCCACCAGCCGCAGGGCTATGAAGAATTGCTGAGGGGAGAAGAGGTACAATGGTGTAAACCTAGTGATGATCACATATTTCTGAAGGAATCCACTTTGGAGCTACTTCACAGTGCGCTGGTACCTGCTTGTTAAGTGAGCCCTTTCTTTCGGAGTCTGCCAAATCCCAGATCTAAGGAGACATTTACAGTTCACACATTTATTACCATTAATGTGAATCTAAAAGCTAACAGAGAAGTGTTCTGAGTCTCTACTCACTTTCCCCAGGATCAGGTCAGCCAAGCCTGACCTCTTCAGGAACAGAGCTGCATCAGCTGCTGCCACCCACCCACTGCCAGTCGGATCAACCTACATACAAATGCCAATAAACAGTCATTAAATCTTACATCATCTTAGAAGCAATCAACATGATAATTAAGATGCTAACAAAGACAAATGTTCTAAATACATTCTTAGCTTCAAGAAATAAAGGGGGCAAATAAAGAACAAGTGAAAACTGAAAATTTCCCCTGGAATCGCTGAGTCATTTAAATCAATACTGGTAATAAACCAAAGCCATTTTCTTAGCAGTCTATTGGCTTTGTAGTCTTTCATGAGGCTCAAGGGGAGCTCTGCTGACATGTTGGGCAAAGGGAAACATTATTAATTCATAGACGTACTTCCTTTATTGGACACAGCGATTGAAACTGAAACAGGGAAGCGTGATCGCTGCTAACCACAAGACAACAGTATTAATGCAGGTTTAGTTCAGACTTTGAACAGCTAATCTAGCAAAAAGAAAAATTCTGTTCTCTAAATTGAAGATTTCTCTCTTTTTTTTTTTTTGCTTAGCTTCATCTCATCCAAAGCAGTTTAAAGCCCAAGGAAATGAGAAAACAAGTTATATGCACACACATTGTAACCTATGGGAAAGACACCATGGCATACCTGACGATAGTATTTGTCATAGATGGGGTTTCCACTGGAGAGCTGTGTAAGGAGGAAAAAGAATAAAAACAGAGACTGGATTTATAAACAGCACTAAAACTCCAACAGCCACACCTGTGTCATTTGGCTAAATCCAAAAATCTTTAAAATGCTTTTTCAAAGTCCGTTCTCAAAGGATCAACAAGTGTTTGATGTCTGCAGAAAGTGTGTCTTCCACTGAGCCACTTAAAGAGCTGTTTGTTCACGCTCCAAGTATAACCACTGGCTAAATACATTAAATGGTAAATGGACTGGTTCTTATAGTGCTTATCTACTCTTTATACAACATGCCTATACCAGCTGCCTGTCACAGGGCTAACACAGAGAGACAGACAGCCATTCACACTCACATCCACACCTATGGGCAATTTAGAATCATCAATTAACCTAAACCCAGTAACTGCATGTCTTTGGACTGTGGGAGGAAACCCACGCAGACATGGGAAAAACATGCAAACTCCACACAAAAAGTCCCGGGCCAAGGCAGATTCGAACCCAAACCTTCTACGTAGCTGTGAGGCAGTAGTGCTAACCACCATGTCACCGTGCTAATCAAAATTATTTAGTCATTTAGGATACTGGGCCAAGTATGGTCCTGACACGACTTGTTTTACCACTAAAAAAAGCTACAGTGTGACTGCAAAAGCACAGCTCATGACAGCTCTGCTACAAGTAGAGCTGAGTATGGTATCTATGAGTTGCAATCAGGTGCAACTGTTTCTGTTATTTATTTGTCTGTTGCTTATATTCCCAATAAAACTTTTTTCTCCAATAAATGCCTGAAAAAACATTAAAAAGTCAGTTATAATTTCCTACAGACCAAAAGATGACTTGTTCAACTCTCTCCCTCATCCAGTTTTCTGCCATGTATAGCAAAGAAAGTCATCAAGTTTGATAAACTAGGGGAAAAAAAACATTAATTTACTCTTTTCCCTATAAAGACGACATTTGACGACTCCCCGTACCCTTAATGACAAGCTCTGACACCTCCGTACATATCACATGGTTTGACGACCATTAGAACAGGTTCCAGATTTTTCCAAGGGAATCCTTAGTAAGCTGTTTAGGCAGAGACCACCCTCACTAACTTCTGATGCACACCCAGTCATTTTGATCTGGAAGCAGGACTGAAATATGACAAACTACTCAGTTCAGAAAAAGAACCAAGGGTTACCAATAATTGTCATCCAAGGGGAAAAGAGTTAATCAACTAACTGTTTCAGGAAAAGCTATTCTATGCTCAAAGATACACATTATAAAATACACAAATTTTCTGGGGAGATGTTTGTTTTGACAACAAACATTCAACTTGGATGAGTCAGGATGCCTCAGAAGGTTTATGCTGAATTGCGTGCTGGGAGAGTGATAACTTTTGTGATAACTTCAGGATGCAGGCTACATTTCCTGGGGCCCCCTGGTCAGCTTTAGGCATTTGCAACAAGGTGTCACTCCACAGGCAACAGCTAATCTGGCCTTACGTCATATCCTCCCCGAACATCCCTCTTTCCTCTGTTAAGACAAATGTCTACTGTTGGGCTGAAGAGGAAATAAAGCGGTGCTTCCTTCTTTGCGTAGCTGAAACGGACAACTGGTTATGTGGTTTCAAATTGTCAGATGCAGGAAAGGGAGGAAAGGGATGGACAGTAATTCTTTTAAGTGTGAATCAACCAGGGAGTGGCTAGTCAAGAGAGGTTAAAGCCTTTAGTGACATGCAAAATTACTCTATACTGTAAAACAACAAAAAGAAGATAGTGCAGTGGCCACAGAAGACAACTCACAAAAAAAAGCATAGTTATCAGTCAGCTTTTTCACCCGTCAGTTTACAGTGAGATAACTGTTGACACACACATATCTCTCTCTAGTCAATGCAACTTTTTTCTGTGACACACAATAGTGTGCCTGGGACTGTTGGCGTCTGTAACACTGCGGTCTTTGTACTGGTGACTCTTTAATTGAGCACTGAAAAAACACCCCTCAATCATCCCCCAGCTAGCCCATACAAAACTGCAGCAGATAGCGAGAAACATCGGAGCTCAGGAGCTGACAGGACAGGCTAGATGGTTCTAGATATTATATCCACCCATGGTAATAAAGTACACTGATGTCACTATCAACACCAAACATGAGGCGAGTGTGGGGATTATCAGGCATCTGACAGCACACTTACAACAGGCACTGCTGCCTGACAGGCCAATGAACTCCCACAGCACACAGATAAACACAGGTTTTAAGTCATTTGAGAGACAGGGATCTCAAAGCTACTGTTGGCAGCCAGTTCAGGTTAACAAGTCCAGGACTGAACCCTACTAATTTGACCTGCCTGTAGCACCCTAAATAGCACAAACACATTCTCGCGCTACATTATTTAGTACTTAACCTAGCTAGCAGCAACTATGTGACATTTTATGGCAGTAGTGGTGGCTAGTGGCTTGTTAATTTCACTTCCTCTTGCTGGTTGCAACATAACCGATATGTGGGGTTTAAGATATTAACTATTTAACAGCAGCAGCTAACAGGCTAGCAGTTACCGTTGTCCACTTCTGTAAGGTCACAGGAGGGAAAAACACCAAGGGAGTCACCGAAGCATGTTTACTTATAGTAATAGCACTAACCAGGTTGCCTATTCAGTTCAACCATGTAACAAAGCTACATGAGCAGCAAGGAAATCCCACACGTAGGCTACAACCTTTACTGTACATAGCTCGTGTGTTTTTATAAGAGCAAAACAATGTTAGCAGAGGCTGAAAGTAGCAGAAATGTGTCAGTAAAGCCACAGCAGAGCCACACATGGACAGCCCAAGACAAACTAGCCTGCAGCAAACCGAGGAAGCACTAAATACGATTAGAAAACACCCGAAAGGAAACGAGGACGAGTAACGCTAGCTACCCGGTTTCTCTCAACTTTGATAAAGCGGTTCTAAAACAGCCCAACACTGCTCAAAAACTAGCTGTTAGCTAGCAGGCTAGCTAGCTAGCTACGCCCTTACGCAGTCCCCAAAGAGATTAGGAAGAAACTTTTCCCAGTCACAGCAGGGCTAAACTTCCAAAAGAGGAACGGGAATCAAAGAAAGCCCGCGATTCTCCTTGCCCGGTTTAACCGACGCTGCTGAAACGCCTCCGAGAGTAACAGACAGAGGGCAGAAAGCGTTTGCTAACGTTATATTTGAGTTGTAAGACAGTGTTACCTGAGTAAGAGACAGACTGGCAGCCATAGTGTTTCTGTTTCATGCTGCGCTGACGGCAGGCAGCGATAGAGGCCGCTGAAAAACCCGGAGCCAGACCCCAACTGCAGGAGCCAGCCTCTCCTCTCCTCAGTGCTTCACCATCCCTGCATCCGTGCATGTAGGTACACGAAGGACAAGAGATGAAGACCAGAGCCAGTATTTGCAGGGACAAAAGCAAATAAACACCCACTCCGTTCATGTTTTTTATTTTATTTCTAGTCTATTATGCATTTACATACATTAAATATATATAATAGAAAATTCACTACTATCAAATACATTTCTATTTTTACAAAAATCAAATACTAGTGACATCAGCAAATTTTGCTCCTACTACTTACAACCAAGTGAAATCACAATAAACAAAAACTACATTTTAACTGACAGGAAACTGTAAATTATACTTCTTGTAAGTCAAACTTTACACTTTATGATAAGTTTTGGTTTTGAAAGTAGAAATAAACAAAGAAAATCTGATAGTTTATCTGTCCATCTTTTCTCCTAAAAAGGAGCGTTTAGCCCAAGTTGCTAAACCCTCCAAGATATAGGGAAGGTCTCTGACCCTTGCAATACAAAAATATTTAATAATTAGTCAACTAAAGTGCGTGCATTAAACAAGTCAGCTTTTGTATAAGTATGTATACATTTAGTTGCAACTGTGAAATCTAGTTTCTTATTTTCTTATTAGTTTTTATTTTGTTTTGCTTTTTTGTTTTCAGGTCAGTAAAGTTTCAGTTAGTTTCCAGAGTGGGTTTGCCTGTTTCACTCCAGTTTTTAGTAGTTTTGGGGGCAAATGTTTCCGAAACTCAGAATAGATGCTGCAGTATCACACATGAACACAGGTGATTCACAGACAACTCTCAATAAATAGATGGCACCGAAGCCTCATCAAGCAGGTTAACTAAAAGACTTAAAGGCATTTCCTGTGTATTTTTATCTATTTATTTTTTTTAATCAATTTTTGCTTACTTATTCTTTTTAGCCAAGTTTTATTTAACTGTAATAACTTTCGTAAGTAGAAAATAAAATAGAGATAAAAGGAGAAGATTGGAATGTAAATGAAACTGACATTACCTGACGTAGTAGTAAATATACTTCTTTTGCACCACATTAGAAACAGTTAATGAGCCATGTGAACATATCTATATCAAGTCAGGGAATCAAATTAACATCCATCCATCCATCCATGATTATCTGCTAGGGCCTATTAGAGCTATCATGGACCTAGAGGGAGGGCATACCCTGAACAGGTCACCAGTCTATTCATTGAGTCACCATTCATGCTCATTCACACCTGCAGTATCATCAATTAACCTAACATGCATGTCTTTGAATTGTAGGAGGAAGCTGGTTAAAACCCACAAGGGAAAAGGAAGAACATGCATACCTCACAACCCAGCCCGTGGATTCAAACCCAGGACCTTCTCACTGTGAGGTAACAGTGCTAGCCGCTGCACCGACATGCTACCCCTCAAATTAATATTTAGAGAAAATATATGTGAAAGAAATATGATACACCAAAAAGACATGAAAACCATGAGAATATCTGTTTTCTTTTCTTCCAGCTGTTTTATTGGACAGATCTTCTGTCTTTGTTTTTAATTTTTCTTACACAGCAACACAAAAATCGCCCCACTTCATTTACTACCATTAGTACAAAATGTCTTTTACAAAAGGAGCATCTGTCAGACTGTTGGGACAGTATGTTGGGGTACAGCAGTGCGGAAAACTTGGAATCAGAAATGAGAAAACTAGATGTATACACCAACAATGAGTAAACCTAAAGTGTGTGTACCAAACGACTGGAAATTTTTCTGCTACTGAGTGTTCTTAATGTACATCCTAAGTTTGAGTAGAGCTTATTTAGACACACAAGACTATAGTATGTGCATTGAAGTGAAAAAGTGTTTACTATACAGTACAAAACTATGCAAGGGACTTCATCTTAAAGCACCTCATGTTACCATCCCACTGCAGACGGTCCTTTTTTTTTGTTTTTTTTCTGATCAGGTTGTCAAATATATAGTGTTAGTCCTACTGCACGCTGTTTGCCATGTCATTAATCCTCATTTGAGTCAGATAGTGGAAACAGAAGCAGGCAAAATAACCTGCATGACAACATCTAATCCTATCTGATCCTTCCAGCCCGACATGAATGAGTGGGAAAAAAAAATATGTACAAAAACAAAAAGTCAAACAAAAACAAAAACAAAAAAAAAAACACGAGGTAAACCAAACATTTTCATGGTACCACCAGCCTACCAAATAAAACATTTCATGTCACCATGACATTACACTTCATAAAAACCAGGATTTTTTTTTTTCCTGTAAAATGCAAATGACAATGTACAGATTTCTGATAAAATTTCTGGTTTTGACATTCGTTTTGACATTAATCATGTTTGTCACTATTCCTCATTTAGTAATCATAATTATTATAATAGTAGTAGTAGCACATGGAAACAGGAGACAGAACATTAATTGCCCTTTTTGACCGATCACCTTGCTCTGTAAACAAAGAAATGAAAAAGCCCTTCCCACCCAGCCCCACCCCGGGGTGTCAGTCGTGAGGGTCTCAATCTCCAGCCTTGTTTTAATGGCCCACTGACACAGTCTGAGCAGTTCCTGAGTTTATAACTCATCCTTGAGGTTAGAGTCTGTGCCTTCATCCTCCTCTTCCTCCTCCTCTTCCTCCTCGTGCTCTTCCCCTTCCTCCTCTTCTTCATCTTCCTCATCCTCTTCTTTCTCCTCTTCCTCCTCGTCGTCCTCCTTTGCCTCATCTCTCCTCTTCTTGTTCTCCTCCTCGCGCTTCTTTCTCTCATCTTCCTCTTGGCTTTCCTTCATCTTCTTCTCAGCATCCTGGCGAAAAAGCAGACAAATAAAAAAAATGAAGATATATCAATATATATAAATATGTCGTTCATTTCTATTACTGTTGATACTGGCATGCAATTACAGTATGTACTCCCTACATACTAACAAAGTACATGCCTAAAAATAGCAAAAGCATACCTTAGTTTTGCCCCATGTCTCGTTGCCAACTTCCTCTGCCAAGTTTGGATCATTTGTGATAAGAAAGTTGTCAAAGATAGTACCAGACTTGACCTGCAGCCAAACACAAGGGAAGAGCAGTCCATATTTTACTATCAGGTCTTTAATGAAAACAAGCACAATCTACACAATTGTTCCACAAGCTCAAAGAGTTGCCCACTTGCCCAGTATTTCCACCTACTTGCAAAAACATGCATTGTTTTTCTGGCGGTTCATATAATTTAGTGCAAGTAAGCCGTATTTCTGGATTAATGTAAATAGCTTCATTGAAATAAATTCACTTTTCATTAAGCTACAAATACACGGTCAGCTTACCTGCCACAAGTCGAGCCCAATCACACCGATGCTGTCGTATTTATAGATCTCAGAATCGGCTGTGTACTCGGGGTTGTCCATCTCAGGGTGAATCCACTTGCCCTTGTAGGCAGGGTTGTCGATCTCTCTGGGCTTCCACTCTCCCTGCACACCGCAAACAGACAGAGAAAGACAGCGCAGTTAGAACACAAAAGCAAAATCATCTGCTATCCTGTGACCTTAAGATTTTTGTAATCAGGAATAGTTATGTAAAAGTAGCTGCAACATGTGGGGTAGGAAAGTAAAAGAGGTATTTTATTTTGACGGTGGTTCTATGAAGCTCCCTGAGGTGCAAAGCTCGGAAAAATAGCATGAAGCAAATACTGAGCTATGTGTAACAATGACGGAAAAGCCAGCAGTAGCTGACTGCATGAAGAGTTATAATAATTTACTGTGCACCTTGTATTCAGGGTTGGTGACCATAGGCGGCTCCCACTCTCCATCCATCTCATCATCCCAGTCATCGGGCTTCTTGGCATCAGGATCTGGGATGTTCTCTGGCTTGTCCCAGTCCTACAATTTAAAAAAATGCAGTTGAATCATGATCAACAGATCACATATTAACATGTTAAGTAAAACCTAGAGGCGAGAAATAAAAGAGGCACAGATCTGAAAGATGGCAAGATCATACTGACCTCAGGTTTCTTATCGTCAGGATCGGGAATCTTCTCCCTGTCATCCCAGTCCTCTGGTTTTTTGGCCTCAGGGTCTTTGATTTTTTTGGGAGGCAGGAAGTCCCAGTCATCCTCCAGATTGCCAGATTCAACCTTCTTATTGTCAATCTTAACCTCATAAGTGTTGTCAGGGTTGACAATCAGTGTGTACAAGTGGCTGTACTCATCATCCTGCAGGGCAGAAAATTTTTTTTAAAAAGTTAACAGTCTGGAACAATAAGCAACTGTTATTACATGCAACTAACAGCATATTCACATGCAGTTTATATATTGGTAGTTTATTTTTAATTGTTCAGCTGATGTGTTCTTCTATTGGGGCAGCTTGCTAATAAAAACAGTTTTTACTTTTCCTAAGTAAATGTGAAAACATGCTTGACCTTGCATCTGATGTCCTTGTTGATCAGATGGTTCTTGCCTTTGTAGTTGAAGATCACATGAACTTTCTTCGTGCCAGGGCCGCAAATATCAGGACCTGAACAAACCCACAAATAAATTAAAGTAGAATAGAAAACTAAATACAGAAAAGCAAAATTTGTACATCTGTAGCAGTGATGGTGCATCTCAGGCGGTCACAGTGAATGTCTGTGTATACGCAAACAGAGACTGGTCTGTTTATCTGACAAAATATCATTTCAGACACCATCCTTTGGTCCACTTACCAAACATAATGTTGTAGACAGAGTCTCCGTGCATGTCCTCCTGGTTGAGCTCAGAGGGGAACAGTTTAATGTAGCCTCCCCCACAGTCAATGCTCTGCTCGTGTTTCACAGTGAACTGGATGACTAAAGGTTGGCCCTTGTTGCTGAAGTCATCAAAACGCGCTGACAGTGCATAAAAGCGGGCATCCTGGCTTGTCTGCAGACCTGCAGAAACAACAGTATTACTGCAGGGAAGCTCCAGCTAAATGAGCATTTGCCCATGATTCTTCTTGATGAAATTGTACGGGGTTAATTTAATTCTTTCACTCTCTTCTCAAATTCAAAAACAGAGCGGAAGAGCTGCGTTGGTACTGGCGCTGCCACACAGGCAGCAAACAACAAAGCACCTTGTGACAGTAAACATGGTGGTTTCCCAGCCAGGTGTGACCGTCAGTAGCACAGTGTAATTATCATACAGCACATATCAGAGCCTTTCCTCTCACCTTTATCTTTCTCTGCATCTCCATAGAACTTCCCTGCAGTCAGGACAAACTTGCCATAATCTGACTTGTGCTTGGATTCCACCCAGCGACTGTTCCAGGCATCTGCACAAACAGGTTCAGTCAGCTGCACAGCAATCACCAAGACCAGATTCACAAAAGTCGGTGCTAATACAGCCTACGATACTGATACATCAGCGTGTTGGGAAGGGGTGGGGGTGGAGGGGGAACTGCGGGATTTTGTGACTGCCTTCACGGATGAAAGAACAGGACAGCTGGAAGAAGGAGGGTAGCAGTGAGCATGACCAGGGGAGAGACGTGCAGGAGTAGGGGGAAGGGGAGGCAGACAGGGTGTGATAATAGCATATCGGGGTGGGAAGCAGAAAGCATGGAATATGAATAAATGAATGAATGAATGGTGGTCTTCTAGACTAAACAGCAGACGATGCATCCCAGGAATTGTTGTAAAATAATTAGAAATACTCTTAAAAATCCACACCGATAGGCAGATGTGAAAAATAGCGATGGATTAATCTCATTCAGCATCAGATCATCTTAAACATGTACAGCAGCCATAAAGAACAGCAAGCACTTAAATAATATCTGCATCATTTTGCGTGAAAGAGCTCACCCCCGTCTTCAAATTGCTCGCGGAAATAAACAGTGGACTCGGCCAGCACAGATGCAGCCGACACGGCCATCAAAAGCAGAGGCAGTGCTGTCATTGTGACCAGTCAAATACTAACAAACTATAAATAAAAATGCCTGTATATATTTTTTTTTTTCCTAAAGCGGTGAAGCAGCGTTGGCTGTCAGTGCGGTATCCCCATACAGTGATGTTACAGTGCGAGCCGCTGAGACGGTGCCGCCGCTCTCCTCTCGGGTCGGAACAGATGTCTGAATCTTATTGGACGACGGTTGCTAACCTTGACAAGGAAGCGCTACCGCTTACAGCCAATCATAGGAGAGAAAATTCGGACGAATGCATTCTGCGACCAATGGGAGCAGACCACGCGTTTGCCTGATAAACGCCCAAGGAAGGATGATGCGCTGTGGGTGAATCACATGCAAAGGAGAAACTGTATTATATATAAATGTAATATCAGTAACAACCCGATTATATCTAAAGCTAAATAGCGTGAACTACACATATGATACGGAATGAAAGAAATTGGCTGATGTTAGGAATATGAAATTACTTTACAGCAAATAGAAAAAAAAACAGCCCTACTGATGTAAAAAAAAAAAAAAAATCAGAATCAGAATCAGAATCAGAATCAGTGGGGGTGCAAATAATATTTTCAGAAGTTTAACAAATGCTTTCAAGTTTGAGTTTGTGCAGCATTTTTCTACAACCTCAGGTGTAATTTTATTGCCTTGTGTAAACTAAACAAAACAAAACACAGGAGACTCCACAAGCAATAAGAAACACACCGAGACCACAGGCATCACAAGTCTGTGATAGGCCACGGGGCAGATATTTTTTTGGGACCCTTACTGCCATATTGTACCAGAGAATACACAGTATCTCACATCGTCTTGCTCGCTCTCATTCTCTGTCTCTGTCTCTCTCTCTCTCTCTCTTTCTCTCGCATACACACACACACACACACACACAGTAAATGCAAAAATAATAACATATAGCATCATTCCAGCTTTTGATCAGCACCATGGACAACAATATTCTTCTTCAATCAGGCTACCACAAGCCCAAAACAGATTAAGCTTTGCTGAAGTATCATAAAGATGCTTTAATGTCTTCAATCCATTACAAAAACACAAACTACTCACCCTTTAGAATTCCATCTTTTGGGCTTTGTGCTTAGAAAAAACACTGAAATCACTGCTCAAATCCAAAGTCCTGCTGGTATACTCATCCTGCTCTCTCCTTCCTCTTTTGAGCATCTTTTTTTTTTCTAATTTTTTGATATACTATGAAAACTTGTGTCCACCACTGAATTTTTTTTCATTTTTACCATCCATAAGTCAAAATTTTGAGCTAAATTTTGACTCATTCAGAAATAAGTAATTTTAAGATACCTCACTTAGCTCTGCCTGGAGATTTCTTTTTGTCATTTTTATACAATAAGACACTCATCAAAAAAAAAAAAAAAATTGTTGCATAGTTGATGTCAACAGGTTTGTGGGCATTTTGCACAATATATTTCCCAGCGTGCCCCTCTGCCATCAAAATTTTTCGGAAATGGTGCCTATTTTAATCAGTAGAATGTACAATAAGTAAATATGTGCAGAGCTGAAATTCAATTCAATTCATAAAGAAAATGTTTATACTTCATATAAAGTTAGGCTTTGTTTCTCAAGATAAAATTTACTGCTACCATCTTGGATTGTTAACTTGGGGTTGGTGGGGCTGCAAAGATTTTCCAGAGCTGAAAGTCCGAGTTGAAGGGGCGTTCCAGCTGAAACTCCCGACTTAATCTGAAGTGCACTATAAGCATCCAGTATAATGTAGAGGAGGGCTCTCTTTGATAGTCATCTTGACTGAGCACCTTCCATCTTCTGGGCTGCCTCATCGACATTTCCCTTTTGGCTGAGACGCTAAAATGCAGTCAAACCACTGAAATCAACAACCAGGTTTACCAGGTGTTTATTTGTTTAAACCATGACAACCATGACAGTTTCTCTTTGTTTTCTTTTTGTGATGCGACCCCCAGCTTTGCGTGAGAGTGAATGTGTTGCTGATAGGTGAGGCATAGCAATCAAAGAATAAAACACACTACTATGTAACAATCTGTATATTAAGTAACAGTACTTTAAAATCCATTAAAATAATGACTTCAAAATCACATTTGGAAATGTGTCATTATCAAACAGGTACATAAAAAGGTGACTTTCGCAGAGGTTCATTGGTTCAGACACATGGTCCCTCACAGGAACAACTTCAAGCAACATTTCCATCACCACAGGTCCTTGTATGTTAATGTTAAAATGAATACAAAAAAAGTGTGCGTTTAAAGAACTCCACAAACCTAATGTGGCCCAGTAAAATATTTAAATATGGCACAAATGATATTAATAAATAATCTGTGCTGATATAAGCACAATGTCTGACATGCAAATGCTAACACATGAATTACAAACTCATATGAACACAAACAACAGTGCAACTCAGACTTTGGCCAAAGTGAACAGATATAAATAGTGAGAAGGAAAAAATGCATTCATCTATGAGATACTCTGCACAGCCACCATCTTATTCACTCCTTTGTCTTGACAGGATTCAAACCAGGCAGGTGAAGAAGAGCAGCCACACTTCACATGATGGCATAAACACACTTCCTGCGACGCTGCTCATCTCTGCAGGCTGGGTCACGCTGCTCTCCCCTCTAATCCTGGATCTGCCCTGATGTCTGTCCTTCTCTGAGGGGACCTGGACAGACACATGTTGCATCTGTGGGGGGGGAGGGGGGGGGGGGGAGTATTTTCAGAGCAAAGAAGACACATCTCTGTGGCTCTGTACGCAGATGGGCTGGTAAAGCAATCTTACACCTCCTCCAGGTCTCTCTCTGTCTCCTCCCCATTCTAGGGAAGAAAGAAGTTGATCCTCTGAGGTATAGACTTGCATCCTTGGGCTGAAAACAGTCTCTCCTCTTTAGGGACATACAGCATTGCCTTGGCCACCTCATCCAATGTGGCTTCATCTGTTTCCAGACCTCGCGCTGTGTAGGCGTCCCGTGCACAGAGCTTAACGTGACGGTACTCCAGGGGCAGGAAGGGGACAAAGAAGTCAATGAGGTGACCAGACATCAGCTCACTTTGAGCAAATCCACCTGGAAAATTGAAAAAAATGCACAGGGAAACACATTAAAGTTCTGACAATGTTTTTTGGTGTAGACTGTATATAAAAAATGGCATTTACATAGCTTTCGGGTTTGAAAAGCAAAGCCAATGTGTTGTTTCTAGCAGGGAGCGACTCCTGTGGTGGTCTGTAGGGGAAACTGTCCTTAGACCCCTTGCTCTGTGACCTCAGTAATCCTAATAAGTTTACGACCATAATCACTGGTTTAGAATAAAAAATTTAAAAAAAGGGGGGATAAAATAGGGTATGCTTTACCATGTGCTTGACAAGATGTTAGCTACTGAGCGTGCAAGATCTGCCCCCACTCATGAGTTTTAGAGTCAAAGATGACCTAGCAAAAACACTCAGATTGAGGCTTCATAATTGGACTTCACTAACTAATGGGTGCTGGGTGGGCAGCACGGTGGCGCAGTGGTTAGCACTGCTGCCTCACAGTTAGAATACCATCTGGAAGGCCTGGGTTTGATTCCACCTTGGCCCAGGCCTTTCCCTCTCTCTGTGTGGGGTTTGCATGTTCTCCCTGTGCTTGCGTGGGTTTCCTCCGGGTACTCTGGTTTCCTCCCACATTCCAAAGACATGCACTTACTGGGGTTAGGTTAATTGGCTACTCTAAATTGCCCATAGGTGTGAATGAGAGTGTGAAAGGTTGTTTGTCTTTCTGTGTTGGCCCTGTGACAGGCTGGCGACCTGTTCAGGGTGTACCCTGCCTCTCGCCCTATGACAGCTGGGATAGGCTCCAGCCCCCCCGCGACCCTTAACAGGATAAGCGGAAGCGAATGGATGGAAGGATAACTAATGGGTGACATCACACTGCTGACAAGCATCTTTTAAATACAGTGTATGTTTTTATATTAATTTAGAAAAAACTTCAATATGAACTACTAGTAACATTGATTTTGCTGAGAACTGATACTCCTGGCTCTGTGCAGCTTTCAGCTAATCAAACCACTGAGCAATCAAAATGCATGAGTAACTTAATTCACCTCCCCCTAAATCCACAGACCTCGCATATTTGCACAAAAAAAAAAGAAAGAAAAAAAAAAAGGGTTCAACTCTTGCCGAGATAAAAATGGCAGAGAGCTGAAGAAAATCCACTAGGCAACCTAAAGAAAAACTTGGCATTGCCGCTTCCCCTGAGTCGACTGTTTTTGGCACTATAGAAATAAAATTGAATTACCTTGAGACTCCATTGTTTCAGCTCGCAGCCGATGCTCCAGGTCTTCCATACCGATGTCCTCTCGATTCTGGCCGGAGTGCCAGAAGTCCAGCGCTACATCGTTGATTGTTGTGCTACCAATGTTACTGCAGTGACAGCAGGCACAGCAAAAAAAAAAAAACCCCGAAAAAAACATGAAGTTATGTGTCTGCAGCAGTTGAGCTTCTGGTTTTATAGTAAAACAGTTTGTCATACAGTTTCAGGTTGCTCCTAGAAAAATGATCATAGTTTAAAGATGGCAAATAATTATAATAATTTATTATAATTTCATGTTCGGAATCTCATTCCTATTCTTTGCTGCATCACATCCCTGCAAGATAACTGTTGAGTGAAAGGCTGCTCTTTTCTATATTCAAGCATGCCTGAAATAATCAACTAACCTGAGGAAGAGGAAGATGGCTCTGCGGTAGCTGACCCCATCTACATTGTCGTAGTGATCCATGTAGGGCTTAATGGCATCGATGAGGCCCGGATGGAGCTTTTCAGCCTCGTCAAAGATGAACAGAGTCTGAGGGCAGCGCAGCACCATGTCTCGGATCGCTTCTCTCAGCTGGCCCTGGGTTCGATGAAAAACATCAAGCTGATTATTAATGTTTCAGATCTGAAATTTAAGCTGAAAGTTGATTTTAATATATATATATATATATATATATATATATATATGTCTGTGTGTGTGTGTGTGGGGGGGGGGGTAACATAACAGATAACAGAATTTCAAACAACAGCCATAATTACCATAAGTTCATTTTTATCTAGCATGTTTTAATCTTTGTAAAATAAATAAAAATTACTGCACTATATTGCATGGAAATGCTCTTTAAAGTGCTTTTATATTCCATTGAATTTCAATGGGAGGCTGTACGAAGACACGTACACACAGTACATTCAAGTCCAAAATTGCACAGTGCAGACTTTGATGGCATGAGGTTAAAGGTTATCCTGTGAACTATACTCTTTTAAATTTGGATACTTTTGTGTAATAATACTATGTAAACACCATTTTGAAATCCACGGGAGCGATTGTGAAAAAATGTGCTCAGATGAGACTGAGCTGGCACCTCTGACATGGTTGGACAAATGCCAGGTTCCAAAAATCCATTTCTCTCAGAATGTGTTGTGGTGTTTACTTAAAGCATCAGTCCAAACTGTGACTGTTACAATTCTAACAAATTTCAACATACAGAATAAATATGAGTAAGCAAAGCAGAGTGCCAAGAATACGTGCACATGTTCCTGGCACAGGACGGCCACCGCTGTGCCAAGTGGGCTCTGCACGTCTCACCTTGTACGTGTCCACCAGCCTGGCATGCGGGAAGTGGAACGGGGCGATGAACAAACGGACACACTCGCTCTTCACCCCGTCCCGGTACAAGTTATCAGCAATGATGCGGGCTACAAAGTTCTTGCCCGTTCCAGACCAGCCATGGAAAGAGAGCGTCAGAGGCTTGTTGGACTCGGGGTTGTTGATAAAACCCTGGATGGCTTTCAGAACCACAGACTGAGCCAGATGTTGCCCGTGGAGCTTCGTCTGAAGGTCTCTTGCCAGACCTGCTCATGACAGCACAGATTGTTAAAAGGAAGTGGCAAATATTAATAAAGTGTTTTGTGTAAACATGTATAGTTTTAAAGTATGCATGTTTAAAATATGTGACATAGCTGTTAGGACATAAAAACACTAAAGGGCCTCGTTAGTCAAGTGTTTCACACACTTGGTGCCATTTGCAGTAGTTTTTTTCTTCACTATATGTTCCTACAGCACAAGACTATTAAACTTATGAAAGCAAACTGAAAATACTATACACTCTAACAGTTAATTTTCCTAATAAAATTAAAATGTATTAAATACTACCTTTCTCACTTGGCTTCTTCAAATAGATATTTCTGATTTGTGCAGGATTTCAGTAAATTACTGCACCTATGAATCCTATCAAAAGCCACCAAAGTTTGATTGACTTAGCTTAGAAACTGTGACTCAGCTATGGGCTTTATGACAGATACTGCCATGACACACAGTACAGAGGAACCTGGCATTAAGGATAAAGCTCCTATCAGAAGATGGGTAACAATGTGTGCAGTATTTTATGACAACTGGAAAATAATAATAAAAAAAAAAAAAATAAGTGGGAAATTCAAGTCAGGTTGAGAAACAACTAACACGCTTGGGGAAAAGCAGGCACAACCACAGAGAAGGGAAGAGTGTGATACCTGTGATGTTGTTGGTTATCCTGCAGTCTCCGGACTCACAGCACTGGCCCAGGCTACAGTACCAGTGATGCAGCAGGCTCATGTAGTCTTGAGGAAAACCTGCCCAGATATCCCTGGTAGGAACTGATCACACCAAGAACAAGACGACAGAAGCCCGTGTTTATGACAGTGTAGTAACCGCGAATATGTCAACACTCAGTAAAACGAGGAAATGAATCGCCAAGATAAATTTATTGCAAAACGCACGCAGGGCAGAGTGTAGCTTGTGATGTGAGAGCTTTCGTTATATTGGAATCACGATTACCCTGTCTTACCTTGCTGTGTGGCATCATCCTGATTGGGCTGACACTCCCCCTCCCAAATATTGCAATAAATGTAATTAAAATAATAAGTAGAAACGTTGCTAATGCTATCGAAATGGAAGAAATCGGCCTCTGCCGAGAGCGCCCAGAACAGGAGCAGAAACCACCGCGTAGACATCGCGAACAGGATGATTTGAAGCGGTCCAAACGACACTGAACACCGCGTCCCGTTTCTGCGCTCCCATTTATCTGGACCCCGGTGGTCCACTGGCGGCCTGCTATGAGTGGGATACCCCCACCCCGCCCTCCACTTCTCCCTGCTGTAGACGGGTATAGACAGCCAAGGTGCGCTTGTATTGCTCGCCGTACGTAGCCGGAGGGGAGGATACTACTCATTCCCTAATGCCGTCCATCCATTCTCTTCCGCTTATCCTGTTCAGGATCGGGGTGGGGTCTGGAGCCTATCCCAGCTGTCATAGGGCGAAAGGCGGGGTACCCCAATTTAGAATAACCAATTAACCTAACCCCACTAACTGCATGTCTTTGGACTGTGGGAGGGATTAATGCTTATACTAAATTTAATACGAAGTTTAAAAGGAAAATTCAGTACATTACCGAGGTAACGAGAGCCTGGCGTATCCACTTGCAATTTACAGTCATTCAGAGTTGAGGAAGATACTGCCGCCCTAACGGGATACGCAAGTGAAAAAATCCAACGCCCTTTTCGCTTACATTACGTCATTTCCGGTGACAATTGGCACTCCTGCTCCTACCCAGATGTGCTTCGTTTACTTTTCATAGTGGTGTCACAGGGCAGTACTACTCCACTTTAGTTGTTTGCTTGCTTTAGCAATATGAATCAATAGTTCTTGTTTTGGCACACATTGTACGACACCCAAAAAACACTGAAAATGAGCTACACAAACAGGTCAATATTCAGTATTTATTGTTACAATGTTACAAACACACGGACAGGATCTAGAAATCACATTGTGAGACAAACCAATAAACTCAGATTTTCAAGTGAAAACAGAAGATCAAGAAACTGCAAGTTTATGGCTTTGAGGGAGTTGATCCAAACAGTACCAGTTAAGATTTATTACAACCGCCACAAAGCTCTTAAAGTAAAATATGTTGATAGCGCCTCAGTGCACATCTGTAGAAAGGGAGGGGAATAAAAAAAAAAAAACAAAAACTCATTATAAAAGTACAGACAGAATAGAGGACTACCATTTAATGACCACATGACCTCAGAAAAAAGTGGAACGGTAAGGGTTATAATCAGCTTAAATCATCTGGCAAAATCAGATCATCACTAGTCATGTCACCTTTTAACAGATTTACTACTGAACAAAGCACTCACCAGTTTTGACTTTTCCGTTCTCTGAAAAATAAAAGAAATTACCTTATTACAAGTCAGTGACTGGCCGATTAGGATTTAACTCAGTGGGTTGCTCAGTGACAGACTGTCCACATGAGAGTTCAGGTCAGACATTTGTTATAACATCACTGAACCCCAATGACACAATCTGCACCTTCAAGTTCAAGTGTTGTCTCACCTCAGCCACTCTGGTCTCTGCGGTCCAAATGGATTACAACCTAAAGGAGGTAAGAGCATAAGTCAAATATGCACCACAAGTGTCAAGATAAAGGTGTCTACACTGACCTGGTCAGCTAGAGCTAATAAACAGACTCCATGGTTTAAAGTCAGTCTGTACTTTGTCATCACACAGGCCAGACTACAGTGATCTTTACAATAAAAAAAGATCCCAGAAAATATGCAATTGGCTCCTTCAGGCTGAGTTTTACTAAACTCAACAGCATGGGACCCATTCTGGAGCTTAAAACGCTTTGATTACATACTCACCATGAGTGTTTTATCATCTTCTGCACTGGGAGCAGCCACAATCCCGCTCACTCTGTAAAGTTTAAGTTTCAGGTAAGTTTACATGAAGACCATGTGCAGTTCTTTCCACACATTTAAAAAAAAAAAAAAAAATTCCAGATCAGATTCTGTTACAAGTTATCCTCAACTGGATCAGCGACCTGATTCACATTCATCATATCTGAATAATGCTTAGCTGCAGCTAATGCAGGGATGTCACCAAAACTGATAGTTACAGTACCATTTGATATCAATCTGAAAATATGATGGCACCCCCCCTCCCCATTTCAGTGTTTTGAGTTTAAGTGGGATGATCATTTTATTTTGTAACAAATGAGTACAGAGAATCATGTCTACTGGTGCAGACTCAGTTTTGTGACATCCCTACTGCAATATTTGAGATTTAATGCTTACCAGCAGAGTAGACTGGAGGCCAACAGCAAGGTGTGCACACCTAAGGACAGGGGAAGAAAAATAATTTAATCATTTTGTTTTCAAACACTTTAGGGGCAGGGTGATAAAAAGTTGATGCATCAGCTAGGAGCGAAAGACAATAGTAAATCTTCACGGTTTAATCTGCTGAACTATGCAGTCATCATCGCATCAAACTTCATTAAAAAGATGTACTTTAGGATTTCATCTCACCTTCATTTTGCCTTTTGTGGGCCACCCCCCATTTCTGAAAAAGATTAAAATATAAATACATTTAGAATGAAAACTCACATGAAGTGACCTCAAAGGCTACAGAAGCCGACACATCAGCTAGGAGCGAAAGACAATAGTTATTCTTCATAGTTATCTGCTGAACTATGCAATCATCACTGCATCAGACCAGTTTGATTTTTTTTAACAGGTCGGCCCCCTTTAAGGGCAAAACCTACCTGCAGCTGATCCAGGAATGCACAGCTGGATCCAACATCAGGACCATCTGCAATGCAAGAGGCGCATTACTGAAGAGTCCAAATATTAACATGCTTTTATTTGATCTTTTGCACTGCATCAGAAAAAAGTCCTCTTTCACACTTTTTCAGAGAGATTCCCATTGTTTTAATAAACAAAAATCATCATTGACAGTTTGCTGTAAGAACACAAGATCAAGTGATTCAAATATGTTACCTGTTTGTGATAGAACTCAAAACACGAGGTCACCTGTGGGTAAACAAAATGATTAAGCTTGTATAAAAACATTTCAGCTCACAGGCATGGAGTAACCAGTGCCTCAGACCACATAATATGGTGGTTGGAGCATCATCATATCTTCTCAAGAGTAGCAAATAAGAGGTCATCACAGGAGCACAGGGACCATGTAAGCATGGTAGAGGCAAACTGATGCTTCCCAGAGGTGTTTGCAGGGAAATAAATATTTGGGCCCAATATTTAAAGTTTTGGCTCGTATACATTCCCTTTCATTTGTTGTATAAAGTGTACAACTAATGGCTTTGTTAGTCACATGAAACCTGTAATAACCCTTTGAGTTTTATATGAAAATATAAATTTACACACTGGGGTCGTTACTACTTTAATATAGTTTTATGTTTGACAATTGGGTGTCAGACTGTTCAGTTCCATATTTTAACTACATTTCCCCCCACAGGAAACACCTTAGAGAAGCATAAATCTCCTTTGCAGTTTAGGTAAAACTGATCCTTACCCTTTCAGTCTCCTACAGCTTAGTCAAGTCTCTGGATCGTCCCAGCTCCTGTGGAAACAGTCTTATTAGGACTTTTACTTCTTATAGCAAAAATCAGAGCAGGGCTTGAATATGGAAGTCTCAGTGTAAAAAATGCTCAGAAATCACTTCTGTCCACTACTCTTATACTTTAAATCATCACAGACTTCTAAGATATGAGGGAACATAGAGTGAAAGAATCACTTACCCATCAAGAAACTTGTGATTTCTAGATGTTGGGATGAGCACTGAGAGCCTAAATAATGAAAAGCAGTTTAGTTGGAGAGCCTTATATTGCCTACCATACCACACTTTGATGTTCAATTTGGGGGGGGGGGGGGGGGGGGGGGGGGGGGGGGGGTAAAAAAGAAAAAGTAGCTCACCATTTGACCACATCCATCTCTATGAAAATCCTGTCTCCAGCCCTGCAAACATTTAAGCATTTTTAAATTAATATTCTCTTAACTTTAAAATGTTTAAACAGTCTTTTTAACACTGCAATGCTTCAGTAGCTGTGCAGCTAAGCTAACTGGCCTACAGCTTCTTACACAGCCATCGTCCCATGTTGTCAGGAATGTTGCCTTTTCGTCACATCGACTCAGATGTCCCTAGCAACATTATGTCATCATGTGTAAGAGGGACTAAACTGCACCGCGGATATACATTTAAAACAAGACCGCGCGATCAGGAGCCCAACACGCGACCTCCAGCACGTGGATGAGGCCTGCTAGGTTAACGTGTTTTTTTTTTTTTCAATTAACACTAAACAGCAGCCATTCAAGATCGCCACTGAACGCAACGCAAGCCACGTGACAGATTAACAGTTATTACTTTAGGTTTAAGTTTTAGTCAAAAACTACAAGGAGGCGGTACTGCGAAGAGAGCTGCTCCAGCTTACCTCTAAGACGTCCGAGAAATGAGGGAGGGCAGCGGGTGCGGCGCGTTTTTATAGAAGATATCGCACAGGCTGATGGGAAAAATATGTCAGCGTGACCGGTCCCCCTGCTGGACAAGTCGATCTTTGAACCTGCACCACCATGTGATAATTATTTTTTTGTTTTATTTTGTTTCTGGGTAAGTTTTTTTTTTCTGGCCATTTCTCCACCTTCAGGCTTTGAAAGTGCTCAGGTTCGAGACTAATAATTAATTAGCAACTATTCACCTCCTCTCTGCTGCTCCCTCTAGGGGTCGCTACAGTGGATCATCTGCCTCCATCTCACGTATCTCATCCTCTTCTGTCACACCAGTCATCTGCATGTCCTCCTTCTCTTTTCCACACAGTACATTCACTATCCCTCCCCTGCACGTGTCCAAACCATCTCAGCTTTGTCTCCAAACCGCTCCACCCCAGCTGTCCCTCTGATGCACTCATTTCTAATCCTGTTCAATCTGGTCAGCATCTTTAACTCTGTCAACTCCAGCTCCACCTCCTCTGCTCCAAACCATACATCGTAGAAAGTCTCAATACTGGGTGGCTGTGGCTCAGGTGGTAAAGTGTTTACCTCACTGGAAGGTCGGTGGCTCGATTCCATTTACTAACATCTTGTAAGCTTTTCTTTTCACTCTTTCTGATATCCTGCTGTCACAAATTGCCCCTGACATTTGACTCCAACCACTCCACCCTGTCTGCACTCTATTCTTCACCTCTCTTGTGGACAGTCCGTTGCTTTGAATGACTGACCCCAGAAACTCATCTAAATACCTCGGCTTGAGGTGACTGCTGTTATGATTTGGTGCTATATAAATAGAACAGAATTGAACTGAAAGTCTACCTGCGCTACCTCTACTCCTTGCACGTTCATCTTTCCACCTGCCTCCCTCTCATTCACACACATGTATCCTGTCTTTCATTCCTCTTTTCTCCAGAGCATACCTCCACCTCTCTAGACTCTCTTCCACCTGCTCCCTACTCACACATCAATCACAATGTCATATGGAAACATTAGAGTCCATAGAGACTCCTGCCTGAACTCATCTGTCAGCCTGTTCATCACCACTGCAAACAAGAAGGGGCTCAGAGCAGATCCCTGATGTAACCCCCCCAGAACCCATCTGTCACACTCCTACTGCACAGCTCACCACTGTCTCCCTGTCCTCATACATGTCACCAACCTTACATACTTCTCTGCCACCTCTGCCTTCCTCATATAATCTGGTTCTCCTATCATATGCTTTCTCTACCTCAAAAAAGAGACATTGAAATTCACTCATTTGTAATTACAAATGAATGAATTTAAATGAATGAATCACAAAAGCAAAGTTTGAAAAGAATGATATACATTTTCTCTACCTTTGAGGCATAAGCAATCAGGATATAACACTTAATACAGAAAAACAAAAACTGAGTTAGATTTAACCACATTTATATGACCTGAAACGAGTTTATTTAAAAACTGTGGTAGAAAACAACCAAGGGTAAGCGATGTATAAAAATCCTCTATTAAGTAATGTGAAACTTTGGATTACAATCTTAATTTTCATTATTATATAGCACATTTTCTGAATAATTAACTGAAATTCTTTTGACATAATATGTAGGAGTTAAATAACCCAGACTGATCCAAAAATATAAAAATATTCACATTATATCTTCTCTTTCTTTTCTTAAACTGATGCAAAATTGTTGAGTCATTTCTCCCACTAAAGCTTGTAAGCACACAGGACCCGGTGTCCTGCATTATTATTTAATCTTCAGGTCCTGACTTGCCGTGTGTCAGGTTCTATTTTTAAAGTCCCTCGACACCTACACAAGTGTTTTTGAATTCCCTGCAGTTAAAGAGTGCAATCAGGTGGAAGGCTGGGCTCTTCTGAGCATAACAAGATGTCAACAAACTCAATGCACAAATGTGGATTATAATGGTGTAAGCATTTCCATCATGACAAGTGTATCAGAAGGTGCGCAGGGAACGTGAAAATCCACAAGTATTGTTTGATCAAACAGCTAAACACAGCTAAAAACAATGGAGACCAGGTGTATAATTAAAAGGTTACGCATTTGATCCTGGAGGCGATGAGATGGTAAATGGACTGGTTCTTATATAGCGCTTTCTACTCTGTCTGAGCACTCATACAACCCGTTTACACTTACCCATTCATACAAGCACTTCCATGACTAACTAAGCTGAGTGCTTATTGTTTAACATTCACAACGCTTGTGTCGGAGAGCAACTTGGGGTTTAATATCTTGCCCAAGGATACTTTAGCATGCAGCCCGGAGGAGCCAGGAATCAAACCGCCGACCTTCCGATTGGTAGGTGACCTGCTCTATCGCCTGAGATACAGCCACCTCAGATAGCATACTGCACTCTAAAGGCAGTCCCCTTATGAATTGCAATGCTGAATAAAAACAAACTTCAAGTATACTGAGGTGACATGGAGACATATACACATCGGCCACTTTATTAGGCACACCTGTTCAACTGCTCATTAATGCAAATATTCAATCAGCCAACCACATGGCAGCAACTCAGTGCATTTAGGCGTGTACACACGGTCAAGAAGACCTGCTGAAGGTCAAACCGAGCATCAGAATGGGGAAGAAAGGTGATTTACGTGACTTTGATCATGATGTGATTTTTGGTGCCAGACAGGCTTCTCTGAGTATTTTAGAAACTGCTCATCTACTGGGATTTTCCTCACACAACCATCTCTAGGGTTCAAATATCCAGTGAGCGGCAGGTCTCTGGGTAAAAATGTCTTGTTGATCCCAGAGGTGAGAGGAGAAAGTCCAGACTGCTTTGAGCTGATAGGAAGGTAGTCATAATTCAAATAAGCACTCAGTATAACCAAGGTATGCAGAAAAGCATCTTTGAATGCGCAGCACATCAAACCTTGATGCTGATCGGCTGCAGCAGTATTAGACCACACCGTGTGCCAGCTAGGAACAGGAAAAAGAAGCTACAATTCACACGGGCTCACCAAAAGTGGACAATAGAAGACAGGAAAAATGTTGCCTGGTCTGATGAGTCCTGATATCTGCTGTAACCTTTGAATGATGGGGTCAGATTTAGGCATAAACAAAATGAAAGTATGGATCCATGCTGCATCAACAATTCAGGCTGGTGATGGTGGTGCAATGATGTGGGGGATATTTTCTTGGCCCGTATTGGGCCACTTAGGGCCCAAACTGAGCATCATTTAAACACCACAGCCTACCTGAATATTGTTGCTGACCATGTCCATCCCTTTATGATCACAGAGTACTGTGATCTTCTGATGGTTGCTTCCAGCAGGACAATGCGCCATGTCATCAAGCTCAGATCATCTCAAACAGGCTTCCTAAACATGACACTGTACTAAAATAGCCTCTGCAGTCACCAGATCTCAATGCAATAGAACACCTTTGGGATGTGGTGGAACAAGAGATTCACATCATGGATGTGCAGCTGACAAATCTGCAACATTTGTGTGATGCTATCATGTCAATATGGACCAAAGTCTCTGAGGAATGTTTTCAAAAACGTGCTGAATCTACGCCGTGAAGAAGTAAAGCAGCTCTGAAAGTAAAACGGGGGTCCAACACAATACCAGCAATGTGTACCTAACAAAGTGGCGAGTGTATTTCAGTCACTGATTCCCCATCAAAGCATTCTAAGCAATGTGACTTGAGGGGACGCTCATCTGAAAGAAGTATGACAAAAATCTCACAGGAGTAAACTCATGGAGATTTAATATTATGCATCAATAAACAGGAGAATTGGATACAATCAATGGTTATGATGAGAAGGAAATATAAAATACATTTGTTTTGATTGCTCTCCTATCAGGCAATACTGAGCGAAACTGAAATGAATGGCAAGGCCTCTATTCAACAGAATTTACAAACACAAAACATGGGAAAAAAAAAATACAAAGAAATTTCTTCAACTTTACTTAGAAGCGTTCATTTTGATTATTTTCTAAAGCCTTTTGTCTGCTTTTATCAAGAGAGAAAGGATTCAACAAGTACAGCACCAGTCAAACGTTTGGACACACTGACCCATTCATATGAATAGGTGTGTCCAAACGTTTGACTGGAACTGTATGTCACTGAATTTGGTTACCGCACCAACCGTACGTGCATCTCTGCAGATCCCTTCACCAGATTAACTGAATAAATGACTCAAAAGGTTTTACTTCACATAATGGCCAAATGTTTAGGAGACACAATAATCAAATCACGCAAAGACAAAAAGAGGGATAACAACAAGGGAGACAGTTGTGAGCTTGTTACAGCACTTTCAGGTTTAGATAATTATATTTTTATTTCTTCATCTCATCCAACTATCATCGCATTTTGATCCAACCTATGCAGCTGTAAATAAGAGAAAGAACAATGGTTCAATAAAACTGGGGTATACAACAGGATAAATATTGCCCTCTATGTGGCTCTGAATCTTGAAAAACAGACAGAAAAAAAAAAAAAAAAAATTAATACAAGAAGATTCAACCAGCAGTACACAGTTTGGACTGTAGCAGCACTTTGAGAGTGCAGCAGTGTTTTTAAAGGTCCACTCTGGTCTCACGTTTTCACTCTCTTCACCCTCTGACGACAACGTGAGCGAACGGCGAGGCGATCCACTCTGACATCAAAGAGGAAACAAGGACATCTGATGTGCACAACAAAAAAGGGGAGACTTTACAGACTCAGTCCGATCCTTACGTCCTCTTCACGGAACTGCTGTCCATAAAGACAAAAGTATGTAAACAATCATTTGTTCAGAAATGCCTTCAGGTTACATGGAAACCTTGTCAGAGGACTGATTGGTCTCTGCCCAGACAAAAGTCCCTTTAGCCTTTTCTCTACACCTTTTTGGCATAAATGGACATCAAAAATTGTCCTTTGACAGGCAAACTTAATTATTTCTATCTGTATTGCATATTTGGAATCAACCACAACCCTCGCAATCAGTGTGTTCAGATGCTATGGCTTAAGCAGGGCTTTGTTTCTGGATAACACTTGAGACACAGAACAGCGTGTTTGGTGGCAAAGATAACTCTGAAATGGGAAAACGTTAAAAGGCTAAATGGAATGACTCCTAAAGATGTAAAGCCAACAGGTTCAGATCCTCAAATATTTTTACACTATTGCCAGAAAGAAAAATAAACAATAAGAGCATTAGAAATTAAAAAAAAGAATATATATTTATATATCCATCATATGTATATCTATATATATATAAACAGTTATAACTAGTTGCAGGCAAGCAGAGATTTTCTCTCCCGCCCCTTTAAGATTCATCCGTTCCACCGTTATAAGGCTGTCAGACTCTGGGTGGGGGTACCAGCTTTCTTTCCTCAGTCACCCGATTCCCTGAGATGTAGAGCGCTGTCTTATTTGTCAAGCTTTACTTGAGCTGAACACCATCGATAACAGACCTCCCGCCCCAAAAAAAAAAAAAAAAAATATAACAAAACAAAAAAAAAAAAGTATGGATGTAGGGCAAGGAGTGTTGTTCTGGCTTGTCCTGTGAAGCTGTTGAAGGGTGTGGACAAACGGGAGGCATGTGAGGTCTCCACTGTGCTGCAGAGTCTCATGTTGGCAGGTGGCGGGTATTGGTGGCGGTGGATGTGAGATTGCCCAAAGGAGAGGAGCTTTACTAATATTCACGTTACATCTTTGATGCTTTTCATTCATTTCCATATTGTTTTACAGTCAAATGCAAAGCAGTGTACAGATTCAATCAGTCATTCCAAGGCTTGTATAGAAGTGGGTTTTGCAAAAGAGTTCTTATGAAGACTCTGTTGTCTGTGCATTTCTTGATGCATTCGCGTGTGGCACAGTCTTCTCAGTGCCTCTGAGAGACTAATCTCTTTAATAGCGGCTCATCGTAGACCCAGCACTCCCCGTCCTCGTGGAATAGCTACAGAAACACAAAGCAATAGCAATTCTTACACTCAATAGTTGGAATATTTCCTAGACTATAACAACATTACCTGACATTTCTAACACTGAGCACCCTGAGGAAGGTGAACAGAGGTGTGAAATCTCTCAAATTTCAGGTATGGAGAAGGCTTTATTTTCACTGCCATGACAATTAAGACTGAATACAATATTTTCACCCTGAAATGAATGTTTCCCCATTCTGTTGTATGCAGACTTGGTCATTTGACATTCATAAAGAGAACATACAGTGATCATACATCAGATTAGCTGGCGGGTGAAGTGAGTATCATTGATGTTAACTTGACACATACCAATGAACCACTCACCTACTCAGGGCTTCGTGTGATTTTAATGTTTTGGGAGATTATAGTGTTCATTGGAGCTCTGACATACACAATCCACAACTGATATAGTGACACTGTGTGTTTACTTTCCCTCGTGTCCACAACAACAACACAAACCCAGAGCAAGAGTCGCACATAAGCCTCCGATGACCATTTGGTGCCTAGAAAGGGAGCTACTTCAACAACCTCCAACAAATTACAGTACTTTGCAAACTATGCAAGAAAATTGTTTCCACTAGCAGCCAGTGATGTGCGAACCAAACATAAACAAACAAACAAACCGAGTGTTGCTGGAGTACTCGCTATGGCAGGAGTACTGGAAATGATTGATGCAGTTACACGGTGGAAAAGCAGGGCTTTAAGCAACTGCTAATAAAGCTCGATCAAAGATACAATGTGTCAAGTAGAAAATATTTTTCAGTTTTATCATATGAATATATCGTGCAGTTCGTGACTAAATGACTAAAGCATTAAGCAGTTATGTAATACTTTCACTTAAAATATCCAGGGAAAACACTACTTAGAATATTTTTGTTGCTGGCACCTTGTGGCTTTGAATGAGGTAGTGTGTCATCAATGACACCAGCTCACTGGAAAAGAAGAATGGAAAATGTCCTTCATTTTGCTTGCACTAATAAATGCTACTGCCTGCAAGCTGCAATCACCAATAAAATGTTGTTCAGTATTTTAATTTTTTTTCTGTATTGTCATAAACATCATTACTGGAAACTTCCTTTCAGCTGCTCCCTTATCACAAGGGGTCACCACAGCAAGTAGCTCTACATGTTTTGATTTGGCAGATTTTTTATGGGAGATGCCCTTTTTGATGCAAGCTAGAAAGGATTTGTGTCTCCAGCTGGAATTGAACCAGCGACCTTTGACTTATGCCTGTATAAACCACTACACTGAGGAGCCACACTGCAAATTTCCTTGAAATATGCTGTTTCTCCTGTCTCAGTATCTCAGGAGTATGTAGTCTACTAGGTCTCATTGTTTATGGTCTTTCTGGGAGACAGAAAACCTCACCCTGGTCTCCCACTGCTGCTCCTTCTCCTTTCTCTCTCTGGCTTCAGCTCTCTGTTTCTCCTCCAACCGGTGTTTGGCTTCTGTTGCTGCGTCGATGTCTTTTATCTTCAGGTTCAGTGTCACATCCTTCCACAGTCTAGTGGAATGAAGATGTTTAAGTCAAATATTTAGTGCTTTTAATTCAATTTAAATGAAGCATACTGCGAGAAGGCTAATGTTAGAAACTGATTCTCTCCTCACCTTCGGGACTCGTACTCCAGCTGGTCTTCCAGCTTCCTCACTTTCTTCTTAATGATGGCCATCTTTTTAGTGTCTATGAACACTGTGTTCTCCTAGAAACATACAAAAACACATTCATTTATGCACTGATGAATTTAATGTGCTGATCTCCTATATTTTAAATAAATAAATAAAAAAGGGACTCACTCCAGTTGCCGACTTAGCATACATCACTCCATTCCATTCTCCCTCGATCGAGCAGAAAGACTTCTTGTCATTTGGTGAACTGCAAGAAAAAAAAACAGAGAAAATGTGACATTATATTGTGTATTAAAGACTCGACTCTTATTTTTAAATAGTCTTTGAATAGTCTGCAAACTGTGATATAAATTATACAACCGTATCTTTCTTACAAAATCTCTGCAGTGATCCTGTGCTTCCTTCCACCGTAGAAGGGTTTGGTGTGGAACACGATGTTAGCACTGTAGCCTGACTTGGAGCAGGAGATGTTGCACTCGCCACCAAGCTCCACCCACGGCACAGTCAGAATTGACCTGGACAGACAGGCAAAGGTCAGTGAAGCAAAGAGTAACAACCACACAGTAACTGAATGATGGCAAACACAGGGACACATTAACACATACCTGCCATATCCATTAGGGAAGGTGAGAATATAATGCTCGTCGTGCTCCAAACATGATACACAGCCTAGAGAGAGACCAGACAAGTTGGTGAAAACAGCTCCATTGATTTATAAGAGACTTGAGCACTATTTTTGAGAGTATAAGGCAGAGTTCAGGGTACCTTGACCGATGTTGTGGACGCCTATGGACATGCCGAGAAACTTAGATTTAGTCCAAATGTGAGCGTTGAACTGGATCTTCCTACTTAAGCACTCTGCGTAGAATGCAGAAACTACAGGAGGGAAAAAAGGAAAAAGGAACTACTGACAAGTGGTGCAAAAATGGCACCCCCCCCCCCTTCCCCCCACAAATAAATGAGTGACCATACTGAAAATAAAGGCCAAAAAATGGAAAATAATCTTTTCTTGTCTTTACAGATTATGATATCCATACTTAACATGTGATTTGCTTGAAGTTTTTAATGTCTAAAATAAAAAACAATTTGCAGATGTGCAAGGGTATGAGCAGTGCTATGTAAATAGTCAAACAAAGAACACTCACTAGGTGGGTGGTGAGAGACCTGCTCTGCTACAAAAGACACACTGTTGGATGAAGACCAGGGAACTGGGCCATCTGATATCGTCTCCTGGAGGGTACGAGAATGAAGCAGATAGACAGGGGGATTGAGATTGGTGGTTAACACTGAAAACGATTAGAAACACAAAAAAAGCAAGAAATTCCAACCAAGTGTTTGCAAACAAGTTGGCATCTCATAAATATGGAGAACTGGAATGAATCAGCAAGTTGTACATCATAAAATTCATCTAAATGTCACCACAACCTATTACTGGATCAGAAATTTAGCAAGTCCAGAGAAGTCATGAACCAAACTGTGCTGACGACATTGACCGCAGTGGCATGTGATCTCACCACAGGTGGCGAAGGCTCCTCTGTCTCGCTGGGAAGATCCCAGTGGCAGTAGAAGACTTCTCCTAGGATTGGGTTGTAAGGTTTCTTGGCCACTGAGCCTTTCCTTCCTGCATGGAAAGCTGACAGGTACCACTTCACCACCTGAACCATGCGCTCTCTGGGCTCTGGCTGCTCAGCGATACTAGTGAAAATACAAGGAACGAGTATTGAATGACGGCTTACGTACATCAAAATTATATGTGTGTACGCACATAAAAAAAAAAAAAAAATTTCAGTTGAAATGGTACATACCTTACAAATAAGTCGGGGTGTGCAAAGAAGTCTGCATACATTTCTAACAAAGATCTTCGCTCTAGGATGAAGGTAGGCAGGACCACCTGAGGGGGGACAAAACAAAACAAAAAAACATGAGGGGAAGTTATGATTGCATGTGCTGTTAAAAAAAAAAAAAAAAAAAAAAAAAGGAAAAAATCTTACACAGAGTGAAATGAGGAAGGCCTACTGCTGCGAGAGAACTGCAGACAGAACAATGAAGGGCACTCAGACGCCTGAGCAAAAAAGATGCTAAGAGGTTCTCACCTTTGTGAGGTCCATGCCCAGTCGAACTTGAGAGAGCAAATGCATGATGACGCTCTTGTGCTCTTCCACAGACTCCCCTTCACCGTCATCATCACGGTCATCGTGACAGTCAAACGCGTCTGAAGACAACAGCAGATCAAAAGTTTAATATAGGCACATAATTATGTGCGTCTTGTGAGCGCTTTCCCTTTTTACCTGTGTCTGTGGTGCCGTTGGACATCGACGAGTTGAGGGACTCTGTAGTGTTGGGTCGTTTCAGAGCCGTTTCTTCATTAGCAAGGGGGGAGGCAGCTGGAGGCCCTGAGGGACTGGGAGCAGGAGGAGGAGATGGGAGGTGGAAAGGAAGCAGGAAGCAAAAGAGATCAAGTGATAAAGAATAAGCAGAAATTCAGAGGCAATTTTGATGCAAACATCTCTGATTAAAACTGCTTATGCAGCTGGATATTTATTAACTTGAAGCAGAACTTTGTAGCAATAAAATAACAGATTTACTGTATGAAGAGTTGGTTCAGAGGAGGCGGGGTCATACTGTACTCACTCTATGCAGTGTTTGGGGGAAGTGTTGCTCTGGTAAAACTCATCAGCATCATAGAACTCATCCTCACTGGAGGAATAGGAGAAGTCTGGCACTGAGTGTGAGGGGAGGGGGATGTGAGCCGGGGAGGCGATGCCGCTGCTGGGGCCTGACGGGCCACTCCCTGACATGCACACAAGCACAAAAAAAAAAAGAAAAATCAAACATTGTGTCATGGTAGTGCTCGCTTGTAAAAAATAAGGACTATAAGGATAAATAAGGACTCTTTATTTACGCAGTCATGATGATGAAATCATCGTTAAGATGTTCAACTGAAGCCCCCATTTCTGAGCTCTGCTGTTTAAGGCTGTGCTCGGCACCATTAAGCTGCCTTAAAATAGTGATGGGTTTCTCTGCAGAGGATATTGACAGTACTCTCAAGCATGCAGGCTGCCCCCTTAATGCGCAGCACAGCATTTTAATACTGCTGCCTCAGCAGAGAAGGCAAACAGGCTGCAACCTCTGCTTTCTGATCTTTTTTACTTTACATTCACTGACACACATAAAAGAATAACGTTACTAGTGCTTATGCTCATTTGGTCAGCCTCTAATATCTAATACATATTACTCTGAAAAAGACACAAAAATGTTCTTAAAAACAGCTGTTTTTCCCCCCTGTGGAATTAAAAAAAAAACCCAAATTGTAACCTGTAATAGAATGCAGTAAAATCCATTTTCACAAGTCTAAAAATCGACAGACAAAAATTAAGAAAAAAAAAAAAACCTTGAAACCAGCTGACAAAACCACCTCTCTTTGATTTGCCATTAATAATTTTTTGAGATAACAGAAGGCTCCAGAGAAGGTACTAAATGCAATTTGAAGTAATGTTTTGAAGGTCAAGAATGAACTGAAAATAACAGAATTTTCTTTGGCCACTTGGGGGCAGCAGCAACAAATTGTGACCACAGATTTCACACAAAACCTTTAAGTCTATTAGTATATGCCCATCCTACCGTAATGTTTGCTCGGTAATTTTAGCCCATTGTTCGATAGTTGCTAAACAACACGATGAAATCATAATATGAGATATAGATAAGAAAACCTCAGACGCCTAAGATGTACCTGTGCTCAACTTCTGATAGTGTAGGAAGAGTTTGAGTACACTCTTGAACTTGTTATCAAACAGATGCTGTTTTACACGTTCAGTAGCTACTGATCAATATTATCATATTTGGTTGAGGAACCCCTTTCAATAACATACAGCCATCTGCAGCATTCAAGACAATCTAGATCCCTTTGCTGGTTAAAATGATGCTATCTAACCTGTTATCTCTGTTTGCTATGTAAATGTGACATGCTGAATGGAAACTCAACTAAACCAAACAAAGAAAATTAGTTTAGTTTATAAAGTTTAATTGTTGCCACTGCCAGAATGAACAGTCACCTGTGCTGTTGGGAGTTGGGGTCTGCAGACTGCCCATCACTGTGACGACGGGACCAACAGGTAACGTAGAGGGTCGTTGGTCTGATTTGCACACCTGAGAAGCGTCTACATCAAAAAGAAGAGAAAGCAGATGAGTTAGCACCGAAGCCAGATCACATTCAAAGCATCAGTCTCGTCCCACGTGGCAAGAGGATGAGAAAACGATCCGAGACGCTGCAGACAGAAGCTTCAGCTGTGAGCGGGGATTACACCGTCTATTAAGAAACCAAAATTAGAATGGCCTAGTTTACAGTGTTCATTTTTACAGCGTTTTAAAAAACAGTCTAGTCATAGTCATCTGACTAAAATAGCCAAAGATTTAGTCAGAGCTCAGGTCAAGCCATGGGCATTCATATTGACTGGATAAATGATATCACCCTGAAAAACTGGAATCTGTTTCAAAACAGACTTTTAATTTAAAAAAAAAAAAAAAAAGAGGGAGAGGGGGAAATCTAATAAATCATGTAAATGTGTTTTTAAAAAAAACACGATGTTGCTAAACCCTGCTGGTGATGTTCAGAGGTCGGGAAATTAAGATGTATCCGTTTACCTTTGAACATTAAGAATCTTTATCAATACTGATGCTGATATTGTGATACTAAAACATGTTTCAGGTTGCAGTCTGCAATGAAACAATTTAAAATTTTATTTGGGGACAGATTATTGACAGATCACTGACTACGCAGATGAACTCTGGCAAGCAAACGCAAACATTTCTCCAAGAGTCCTTGGATTAAAATCCCAACAACAGGGGAAGCTGTTTTCACCTTTGAGCACATTACAAAGCATAAGCACCTCTCAGGATGATGCAGTCTCTCAACACATTAAGCAACAGCTGTTACTTCTAAATGCTTGACACATGGTGAGGGGGCAGATGTCTTGTACCTGGTGGTAGTGTGGTCTGTGTTGGCATTGTGGTGTTCACTGCTGGAGTGTCCAGAGGGGGCTGGTAGATCCCATCCACTGGGTTGATGGTGCTCTGGAGAAAAAGAAAAAGACAAAACAACACTGCCCTTTACAACAAAAACCGAGTGCCTCACACTGACATCAGACCCTTGCTGGAACAGATCACACACCACTGCCTGCTTACCGGTTCAAAATGCTGTCAAACAATCAAAAGCAGTTAAGCTTCGCACTTGGTTTATAGACAGTCCTACTTTGACAGCTATAACCACACAACTCATTGATCAGGTGCACCTATGTGGATAAGAGCGAACCAAAACAACGCACCATTCAGCCTGCACAGATCAATTTCCTCTCACTCAATTTCCTGGAATGAACGACGTTACCAAGCTTAATTAATGCAATCAATATGAAACCAACAACACTGCTTGAAATGCAAGCGCCAGAAGGAGCCCTACAAACCAGCTAAGGTAATCTCTTGAAGTCCGAGAAACCTTTCAGTCTAAAAAAAGGAGTTAATTAACTCCACGGAGCCACAGTCTCCATCTGATCTGTTTTAACTCTCTGCTTTTGGATTTCCCTGTTGTGAAAACCAGTGGGGAATTATTTGTAGTGGCCTGCCCTCATCAGTGGGCAAACACGCAAACCGTACATGCATATAAAAAGCAGCCCGTTGGCGTGGTGGAATGAGGCCACAGCCACTAATGACCCATCTGACAGAAACCCAGACAGCCACTCGAGATAAAGTAAAAACATATCGACCCTCATTCCCCAACAGCTTATCCCCAGGGCTCTTGGCAGCACTGAGACGACATCTAGTGACGTATGATCCTATTACTCAAACTTGACCTGCAGTTTATGACTTTTACAGCTTCCTTCTATCTTGAGATCATTTGAAATTAACAGGAACACAATGAGCTAGTATTATAATTAGGCCCAAGCTGTGATGTGACGTGAGTTATAGGAATTGTGCTCTAATCTTGTTTTTCTCTGTTTGTAGGTCAAGATAACTGTCATTAAAGCATTATCTAAATAGTAAACAAAAAGGCAGATACAACCAGAGGTCAGATTTACCCTCTTCTTCACACTTTTTTTCCTCTCATCTCAAGGCTTCCAGCATTTGTTGTGTTCTTTCTCCTTGTAACGGTTGCATTGTCCACATGCATTCATGAGAGTAGTTCGAGGGCTAGTAATTGTATCCAATTACAGAAATATATTGGTCTATGAAGGGGCGAGCCTGCGGCTGAGAACAAGGTCATCAAAAAAAGCTAAAAGGGCTCTAAAGTGTTATGATCAATACCCCCCCCCCCTCTCAGTGAATGTAATATTAATGCAATGAGCAGCTCTCAGAGCAGAGCAATCCCTAAGCCACCCACAGCCCATAAATTATTTTGACAGATAACTACTGAACATGCTTCTTGTGAGGTTTAAATGATTCTTGCACTTTACAGCAACTCTCCAGGCAGTGCAGTTTGACGGGGTCAAACGTGCTGGTAGAGCTTCAAGCATTTTAAACAAAGGTCTACAGCGCATGCATCATTTGCTCTACTTTGTAGGCAAATTGATTAGCAGAAAGCTTATGGCATACACATGTGGCACATGCAGGTATATGTTCAGGCTGAGTTTGTGTTGTGCTATTTATACTACATAATACTGTACTTAATGATATGACATTAAGCCAGCTATAAGAGCAATGCAGTCCTATGAGCTGCCCAGCCCCTGTGGAGCTCTTGCTTCAAGGAGGATGTGTTGTGTTGAACAATTGTCTACAAACAGTTCACAATCCCTAGCCTTTTCCAAAGATTGATTTCCTGCTTTCCATTTAGCTACAGGTTTCTTTTCATTGCATGAAGTTTTTTTTTTTTTTTCCTCCACCGCCTCTTCCATTTTCCATTCCACTTTCCTTTGCGCAGAGGTATGTGTGCTACCGACGTTGACAAAATACATACGCCATTTTCATGGAACAGTTGTGAGCAAGATTAATTTATAAACATCCCCTTATCACATTTTCATAATTACATATAAACCAGAAAAATGATCAAGATATGTGTCCAAAAAGGTCAATATACACTGGCGACTTGTCATAGGGCAAGAGCGTACCCCGTCTCAGCTGGGATAGGCTCCAGGCCCCTACCACCCAAGGTTGTTCCACTTTTAAGATGACTTTTTGCCAGCCTAATCTCAAATCCCAGAGGTCAGAGCTTCCTTAATTAAAAGGAGTCATGTGTTTACAAAGTCAGTATAGTATCAGTGACAGATTAACCATGTAAAAAAGCATGGCTTAACTCTTTAAGATTATATTCACTAGATACTGAAAGGGATGAACAGTAAAAACTATAACATTTACAGGCCAATTGAAGTAATTAAAAAGATAAATAGATCAAATCTAACTGGTCTGCAGGATTTCCCCTAGAAAGGTTCTTAAGCCTGGTGGCTGAGACTGAGGGACTGTGCACTCTACCTTCAGTTTAGTATTATTTATTTATTTTGCAGGAACTGTGAACAATACATATATACAGTACCAGATAGAGCTAAAAGCTACCTTTGAGCTATAACACAACCTGTGTGGCACAGACTGGAAGCAAGGCCAAGGTTGTGTAGGTTCAACTCTCATTACTTCTGTAGCACAGTATCCAGTGGCTGAGATGAAAGCCAGATACTCTGGAGAGTTTCTCTCAGTTAACCTTGCTCATGCAGCAGTGAATGATCAAGCCTGCCATAAGCCATAATTAGCAGTCATAAGGAGCCGGATATCAGCTGAGCACATAAAACGGTATGTCATAACAAGCGGCTTTGTTTAATATCTTTTTTAAGCTTTGTAATTTTTTCAAGCTGTTTGATATCTGAAAACAGCTAACAGGAGCCATAGGATAGTAAGATACAGTAACTTAATGCTTAAAGCTTTTGTCAAAGCCCCCCACCCCAAAAAAAAACAACAAAAAAAAAAACAACACAAAACAAATGCTTAGGGAGGGGGGAGCAACTTAGGCCCAGTAATACACCTGTGGTAAATCTGGCTTTGGAAAAGCAAGCTATAACTGTGGCAGTCCAAACATGCGTAATTCCAGCCTCCAACATGAGTACCTGCAGAAGCCTAGAAGTGCTCTCTGGATGGCTTTCCAGCCATTAGTGCTCAGTGGTTCAATAAGCAGGCAGTGTGAGAATGATAAATCAATGGTAACTTAGATTCCTCTAATTAGTGATTGTCAACACTCTTATATGCAGACATGCAAACACACATGTGTATCCCATGTGCACTTGTACTAGTGCATCTCAAAAAAAAAATTTGAAGATTGTGGAAAAAGTCGTCCCCCCCCCCCCCCCCCTCATAATTTAATTCAAACAACTAAACTTTCATATATTCTATATTTATTACAGGTAAAGTGAGAAATTTCAAGCCTTACAGAAAAAAATAAAATCCAGTATATCGATTTACTAGAATTTGCTCTAAGATCAATCAAAAAAAAAAAAAAAAAAGATATGCAAATGACCAACTTCTGAAAAGTGTGTTTATTTATACATATAGCAGTCTTCAGCTCCAGACTCTCTGTAAGGCTTTGGTCAGGTGAGTTGGCTGGCCAATCAAGCACAGTAATAACATGATCATTTGGTAGTAGTTTTGGCACTATGGGTTGGTGCTAAGAACGGAAACCTGAAGCGCTCTAAAATCTTCTCATAGGTGGCTACGTTGAATTTGAGCTTGATAAAAAACAGTGGACCAACCACCAGCAGCAGATGACATGGCACCCCAGATCATCAGACTCTGGAAACTTCAAGCTGGACTTTAAACACCTTCGCTCCACTCTCCTCCAGTCCTTGGTCCACTGAGCAACCTGCCACAGTTTTCCCTTCTAATCAACCTTCGATTCATATGCTTCAATAAAGCACTCTGGATTGACATCCTGTGGCATATTAGCCTTCAAGAGGGTATTGATCGTCATCACTCTATAATACTAAGTTTACCTTTTTTAATAAAATTGAAAATAACTTTCACAATATTCAAAATTTTTGAGATGCACTAGTATGTATTATGCAACAATGTCCATTTTGTGTGGCACCATTTCATGAAGGAAAGAACAGTTCCCAAAACTGCTTAAAAAAAAAAAAAAAAAAAAAAAAAAAAAAAGCACACTTCAATTTTAGATGAAATCTGGAAAGTCGGCGGCAGTGGCAGACATGAAGGAAAGAGCTTAGATCCAAATTATACGGCATGCACTAAAGAGATCTGGTATATCTGCTTTTCTACAGGAGAGAGTCAATTAAGCGAGAAAAGAAAATTAGCAGTTTGCTTGATTTCAACGTTTGTCGTGGACAGAAAGTGTCAAACTTACTATAAGTCCGTTTGCGTGTTGTTGTTCGTTACTTTGGTCCTTAAAATTTTAAGAAGACAGTGTTAGACTGCTTGTGTGGGAAGGTCATTCCATAAAAGTATAGTCCTGAGCATCTTCCGTGTAGAGAGCAATGAGATTCACCCCTCTCACATGGAGCTTCAAAAATATTCCCCAACGTGCCACATACAGTGATCCTTTCATCACATGGTCAAATCCAATCCATTTCTTACGGTAGTAAAAAAAAGGCAGGATTGCTCTATCATATGAAATAATCCACATATTTCATGGAATGTTATGATTAACAAGTGTTTTCAGTTTAAAAAAAGCACAGTCTCTCATCTAGCAACTAATAAAGCAGAAATGATTGCTCCACTTCCTTTCAGACAGCTGAATGGAACATGTGATGAAACAAACACTGGGCTACACCCTCATCAACCACCAACCCAACTGTAAGCAGGGAACTACCCCAGGGATGCAAGTGCACACTCATGTGGTTTCACACAGTGTTTCTGGAGAAATGGCAGACTACAGAGAGCAGAATTATGCTGTGCTTACCTTTGCAATCTGCAGCAGTACAATACAGTGCTTGATGGACTCTACCATACTCTGAAAGAGAAAAGTAATTAGGAGAGAAAATTAGGTAGAAAGTGGCTTTCAAAGCAAACAGGAAGGGAAAACGTGTTCAGCTCTGACTTACACAAGTGGTCTCCTTCAAATTTTCAATTTTCTGCCAAAGGAACAGAAATAAGTAATCAGGTTAAAAAACAGAAGTGCTGATGCAACTGGAACACCCCCCCCCAAAAAAAAAAGAAGAAGAAGAAGAAAAAAAGAAGCACAAACTATCAAAGTAAGGCAAAGTAGATGTGGGTTGTTTGAAATTCTAGAAGATCAACACAATCAACAATTACAATCACAGCAAGTGGCAAAAAAACAAAAAAAAACCAGAGATGCTAGTGAGACACCCTCAAACTGACTTACTCCAACAAAACCATTTACACCTCTATGCTTTAAACGTTAGCACCCAAAACATCTGCTCTGAGGACCGAATGGGCCTGAGAGGAGCAAGAAAAAAAAAAAAAAAAAAGGAACAGTAAAGTTCATCAGTTGTAGTTCAAGCAGTGGTCCTGCGCTGCATTTTGTACTCTTTTTAATACACGAGCATGCAATGTGCCATTTATAAGCAATGAATTAGGTAATATTTGCTGAGCTGTAACTATTAGTCAATTAAGTGACTGAGAAAATAAACCATAAACTCTTTTGGTGGCTGATTGTTTCCGCAACATTTGAGGCAAAAAACTGAACAACTGTATCAATCACGTAGACAATCATTAGCAAAGGCTCAGTCCAATCAGAAGTCCAAAACTGGTCCATCGAGAAGCTGAGGGCAACTTATGGTGTGAGTAGAGATGGTGGAAAGTTCTGGTATGTAAAGAGGTTGAAGCTCCAGGAACACTTTGGGTATGGAGAACTGTAGAAGAACAACTTTGTCATGATCCTGAAGAAGGCCACAGACTGAAACGCATCGGTTAAGTAATAAAGTTACTGTGTTGCTGGAGCTTTAACCTCTAGACTATTACTCTTCTCTATGCACTTCTCTATGTAGGTGAAGTCATGCCAGAAATTTCCTGTGTGTTCCCACAGGTTTTGGTATGTTAAAAGGTTCAGTGGGTCCATCTCAAATTGAAGATCTCAGGGTTTCTTGAACTGTGGGTCGAACCCAAAAGGAAAATTATTAAAAATTTTGCAGTCTGTGTTTAGATTTATTTAAAATTGATTCATTTTTATTCTTGACTGATAAATGTTGATGGGACTGAGGGGTTGGACTGAACTTAAATCAAGTTGTTTTAGCTGACATTACTGGTGCTTTTGAATGAAACTGAATTCATATATCTGCAATACACCGACAGCTATGAGTTTTCCCTTCCACACAAGTTGTTAGCAGCAACTCTAATGATGCTGGACTGGAGAGGCGAGACATGAGAACAGAGCTGCACTGCTGGTACTCACTCTGCGTGATTCATCCTCTTTGCAGTCCTTGATCTTCTCATCAAACAGCTGTGAGGAGAACAGATGCAAAAGGTAAAAAAAACCCCAAAACATACAAAAAAATACACATGGAAAATGAGGTAAGACTATTCCAGTCAGATGAGTATGGAATCTGAATGCGTATAGATAACATAGTGGGAAACAGTGCGCTTTAAAGACACTAAATGCTTTCCTTAAGATGTTCCGTCTGAGACAGTGTGTGGCTACTTCTTTAAATACAGATTTCTGCTTTGTCACCATTCTACCACAAATCTAATTTACAAGAACTTCTGCTTTACTGAAAAGTGGACTCAGATCAGCAAGGAAACACTCAGCGACACAGATTCAGTCTCAAGCAATCTATATTCACCTTTCAAATCATTATTTGTGGATCTAAAATGTCCATATCTACATCAAAGTGTGGCACATACCAGACAGGATTTTCTACATGTCCTACCTTTAACTGATCAATCAGAATCTGTAGGTAGGCGTCAGCTTCAGCTAGTTTCTTGTCAAAGTCTTGAACACTAGGAACAAATCCTGTCTCAGCCTCCTAAAGACAAGAAAAGCAACACAACTGAGTGTTAGTGCAGCCCTCACCACAGGTATTGCAAAAGAAAGGGTACTTTTTGCATATTCAAAGTAAAATACAAAACCACAGCTGATAATCCAGGGCCACGTATTCACATTTTTATCTATTCATTTACAAAAAAAAAAACCAACAAAAAAACAAAAAACAACCCATCTCATCTCATCACCTCCTGGCCAAGTAGGCTTTATATATGGTTACACAAAATGGTGGACAGAAACATCAACAGTTCAGGAGAATTTTCCAGCAATGTACTGGAGTGGGGGAGATACAGTATGAATACAATTGTTTAAAGGCTAGTCTACATGAAAGGCTAGCAGGTCTGTCTGCTTGCCTGACTGGAGGCCAACTAATTTCAGGCTCTAACAAAACTAAAATCAGGACCCTCCTGAGTGGAGAGCATTTAGTTACAGACAGAGGACTATGGTGTGTAACTGGGCTGAAGTGCACTCAAATTTATTGTTTGTTAATTAGCTTCCTTTAACAGCCCCGAGGCTTCACACATACATGCACAGAAACTCCAGCACAGAAAATGTCATTACATAATATCCATTAAAAGGTAATTACAAGACTATTGGCAGAACAGACGTGACCAGGCATCTGTCTGTCTGTCTCACCCACCCAAACACCCAGAACAATCCAGTACGGTGCTACCCCCCCCCCCCCCCCCCCCCCCCCAAAAAAAAAAAACCCCAACAAAAAACAGGAAAACGGGAAGAAAAATGCACAGAATGACAAGACTTCCTTTAAAAATCACCCTTATTTAATCCCCAAGGCTGTCATCAGCAAGGACGCTCAGCACCAGCGAGCACACAATAACCGCTCTACGTCAAACGAGATGACTAACACGGTGTGTGTCAACGCAGTTTACCGCTTCACAACAGTTACAAGGAAAAGAAAGGGGAAAACAAAAAACAAAAACAAAAAAAAACACACCTCACACATGAAAAACCACTCAGGGCAACAGTAAAAAATAGACAGTGACACAAAACAAATCCTCTTAACAAAAGTCAAATTCTTATCAAACCCTGGTGGGAGCCACTGCTGCTTTTGAGCTGCTGCTGCGTCGCACAGTCCTGTTGTGCTGTGAGCTTGAGGTGTCTTTTCTTGCAAATGAAGAGGATCTCATAGGAACGTGGAGAAAAGCCATCAACCCAAAGCCAACTGCTGCTGGCAGACAAGCTAAAGTTTCAACTGGAAAAAGGCATACTAGCTTTATAGAGAACAAAGTCTGCGTGAACTCAGCAGCCATGAAGCCTGCAGTTAGCAGTGCAAACTTCCTCAAAAAGGATCAAAGGTGCTTTTCTCAGTTTGAGGGGAGAAAAAATAGCTGACTGCAAGAGGGCCTGAGCAGAAAAAAAAGGCTGTGTTCCTCTTTGCTTTTTTTTTTTTTTTTTTTTTAAGACTGGCACAAATCTTGAAGAAACTTGCCCTGCCTGATAACTCGCTACACTGAAAAAATATAAGTAAGGGCATTATTCCAGTAAGGCACTACATCATGATCCTTCTTCCTTGAAGACACCAGTGACACACAGTGAAATATGAGTCAAAGCTAAAATATCTACAGGAAACTAATTTCACAGTGAAGTGTTACACGATACAGCAGAGATTAACCGCTTTTATAATACATTGCAATTTACTTGTCTGCAATACCATAAGACTGTGTATATAAAAACTAAATGAACAGAATAAAAACATCACTGCATTACTTAAAGACTTAAACACATGGAAAAAAAAAAAAAAAAAGTAGAGCAAGCAAATAAATCTGACTGTACCTGCAAAACAGGCCAGATCCCCTATTATTACTTAGCAAATGATGCCTCCTGTTTTGAAAACACACGACAGAGGGGAAGTGTGCTTTTTTTTTTTTCCATTTATATACACAAAGATAAGTTTGGAAGCAGAAAGTCAGAGGCAGGTGGTTGGTTTATAAACAGCTACTGTATGACCACACTGTAGTGCTCACTTCTGCACTGTTCTGGAAAGATTCCCAGACTTCCGTACCTCTACTCCCACTTGTTTGCAGCACACACACACTGTCCATCCCTGTGACACAGTGGGGATATTTTAGCGTAGCCTGTGGTGTTAAATTAAAAACGCACACTAACCCGCCGCAGACTTTACAAACAACCCTGCCCTCGCACCCCCCCCCCCCCGGTGTGTATTTGTCTTTCCACACAGTGTGACCCACTTTAAAATGCTGCTGTCCCAACGGCGCACTGCAGCCGCTCAACTTCTCCTCCTTGCTCTGGTGCAGTGGGTTGTTGTTTGTGTCTGTGTGTTTCTACTTACTGGGTGCTGTGCTCCAATAGACATGCTGCAATAAGCTCATACATCTCTCAGTCCACGTAGCTCAACACAAGATCGCTTTCGCTTTCTCTGGCTCCGTTATTCTTTTCGCCTCACAGTAGCAAACTGCCAGTTCTAGTGAAGTTACATTCTTTCTCCCTCCTCCTCCTCCACCACAAAGAAACAAAACAAACCCCTCCTCTTGCTCGCCACTGCAGTCTGCCAATGTAAACTCCGGCAGCCTTCAGACTGTATGTTAGCTGGCCTGCCGGTCTGGCTTCAGCAGCAGTTATCAGCTAAGCATTTGGTATGAGCGGAGTTAATCCCGGACCCTCCTCTTACAGGAAAGGCACACTTCCTCTAACATAGGCAGAAGAGAAAAACACACAAACCAGCAGCGAGCATTAACAGCCACACCGATTGGCTGAGACAGCAGAGGCAGATGTTTGGTTGATCAAGCAACTAGGTCGTGGATTGGTTAGTGCTGGGTCATATGATATTTCGACAGCAAGGCTGCATAGGTGTGTGCATGTGTGTGTACGCAGTGAGCACACATAGCACATCAGAAGGATTTGCCACGAAGGGAGAGAGGGAGGGTAAGCTGAATAACAACGGTGGGAGGAAGACCAAATAGTAAGCCTGGTTATGAGGATGAATAGAGAGGAGGTGATAAGGAGAATGAAATGTATTTGGATGAGGATGGGAGGGAGTAAGGAGGAAGGTTTGTTTTGAGGGAGGAGAGCAGGAAAGAAGGTTGAGCAGAGAAACAACTGCAGGGCAAGAGAAGCAATTTCTACACTCAAAAAACAGATAAACACCAGTGGGACAAAACTGGCTGCAAGCAGGTCAGCAGCTGAACAGATTTTCCATTAAACTTAAAAGACTGCTCCTAAAACCTGTCTAAACTGGCCACATATATCCAGACATCTTCAGTTTATGATGACGCAAATGTCACCAGTTTTTCCTTGAATACAGACACGACTTATTCAACTTTGCTCTCTTGAGGGGGAAGAAAGAAGGAAAAAAAAAAAAAAAAAAAAAGAAAAAAGATACAAGCAATACATATTAAGCTTTAAAGTGCTGATAACGACACCTGACATGCAAAGTCCTTTCAAATTCATCACGAGTGTTGTGGTGGAGTATATGCAAATACAGATTTCATGAGGTGGAATAAAAAAAAAAAAAAAAAAGAATTTTTTTTTTTTTTTTTTTTTTTTTTTTTAAATCTCACATTCACAGCTTTGATATCGAGTCACCACATTTATTTTCATGTCAGGGTTTTCTAATTTGTTTACCACTTTACCTAAACTAGAATTATCTTCAGGTATAAAGACTGGCATGCTCGCTTTTGAAAACATGGATGGTGAGACAGGAATTTGCATAAAAGGCATGCAAATATCAAAAAATGTCCCCACATCAAAACAATTCTTCTGTTAATTATAATGGATTAGACACAATGATATGCACCTATGCAAACCTACAGACACTAAAAACAAGGACTTGGTTTCTTACCCGTAATTGGAGGGTGTGACGAAGGATAGTTCCCTCTAAGGCGTGGATCCACTTCTCCCGTTCGTCTGCATCTCGGGCTAAGGGCAGAAACACACAGACACACCCAGTAAGCCACATTTTCCATACAGACATCATCTGTAACCCATATAAAAAAAAAAATAAAAAAATTATATTGCATAGTAATGACAGCACTAAAATGACATGAGTAGTGGTGACGCAGTGAAGGACACTAAATATTCACATAGAAGCTGTATTTCTCTATTTGTACAAAAGGCACAGTGTAAAAATGACACAGTTGTTTAATAGGGGTCAGGTCTATTTCTCCAAGAGCAGCAGTCTATCTTTAATGCCATTCAGTGGACAGAAAGCACCTGGACTCAACCAGGAGCTTTAAGTCTTTATGGTAAGAAGATGCATCCTTCTCTTGAATATAACAGAACTAAATGGGTCTTGGCCATAGTGCTCACAGCACCCCAAAAAAAAAAAAAAAAGTTCAAAAACCAAAAAACGTGTCTCTTTGGAAATCATGACCCGGTTAGCCTGAATCTACTAACCTTGTGGTGATCAGTTTCATAAAGGAACTATTGCCTCTGTACTGAACTACCAGCACCAACTGTACTGCAGCACAGAAGGAAGTGTGCAATTACATGAAACCGATCACACCAAGGTGTGCCATGGGGTTTTTCTTGAGTAAACCGGTTATGTTTTCAAGAGTTTTTTAAAAAACAGGTATTCTATTGGTGTTTTGAGACCTATAAAAGGCGAATGCCACCTTCATTATGTTCAGGGAAAGGCAGATCATCTCAGCTCCTATCTCCAGAGCTGGTATCTCACACCAACACAATCAAGATGGATAAATGGCAAAACAGGCTAGAGGGGGGAGGAAAAAAAAGAAAAAAGGACGACATACACTGGAGATTATTAAAACTAAAGCCATTTAAATACACTGAATTACATTTAACTCATGCAGTAGGCAACCAAATACATAAACAGTCTTTTTCAACACTTTGGCACCCGACACTGTGCATGAGAATGATGAATGAATACAACAGTTGTATAAATGAGAAATTACAGCTCCTTTCCTGTGCTGTCACAGTACTGATTCTCATCTTTCCGTGAAATAGAGCAGAATGAGGCTGCACCCTCAGAGCAGAGACAAGAGAACAAAATAGATGGCCAGCGACATTAAACAGTGCCCCAGAAGAGGCTCTGCCACAATTGCAAATGGCTCTTGGATGCTTTTTCTTGCCAATGGCATATGTAATGTTGTATATTTCCTGCTGAGACAATTAAGTGCACGAATTGTTTATATATAGCACCAAATAAACTCTCACCTCAGCTTAAAGGCTGTCTAGCTGGATAGTGCTCCACTGTGTGTTCTTCTATCCTGGTATGCTTTTACTGCATTGGTAATGTGTTTGGGATCGTTCTCATGGTGAAAAATTAAACCACTGCCAATCAGACACTTTCCAGGTGTTATTGCATGATGGATCAAAATCTGATGGTATAAATCAATCAATTTTGGTGTTCCGTCAGTTTTGACAAGATCCTCAACACCACAGGCTGAAATGCAGCACCAAACTATGACAGAGCCTCCACTGTGCTTTATGGTGGAATATACACACAAATTTGGATTCATCACTCCATAAGACACCATTTTTCTTCCTTTTCTTCCTTAAGAATGGCTTCTCAACAGCCATCCTTCCACTGAGACCATTCCTGATGAGGCTTCAGTGAACAGTAGATGGATCAAGAGAAGGGTCAGTTGCAGCTCTCAGGTCCTGTGTCAGGTCTTTGCTGGATTTCTTCCTATTTCTTAAGGACTTTCAGATACTGTCCATCTGCTGTAGATAGTTTTTTAGGCCTGCCACTTCTGTTGTCCTGCACTTGTTCAGTTTCCTCAAATGTTTTTAAGGATACACTACACACCATGCCAAGTTTTAGATATGCCAAGTTTTTCCACTAATGTCACATATAGACAAAAGACTGACCTATGAATCATTTGAAGCATAAAAAAAGGCACCTAATTTAAGCGATGAACCACTCTTAAGTGGTTTACTAAACAAACAAAAAACCCCACATTCCTCTGAAAATGGGGAACTAGCAGCCAATGTCTAGAGAAAAACTCTGAAAAACCTTCAGAAAGTCAGGAGAAGTAGGAGAACTCAATAAAACTTTTAAAAAATTAGTCTGGCTTCTTGGAAGCAAAAATATAAAGAAATATGGGGTCGCTCAACACTTTTGCACAATACTGTATGTATAATGAGCCAGTGCACTGCTTTCCACATTAGGATAGTAATCCATACAGTTTATTAAAAAAAAAAAAATCTGAACTCTAAAAGCTGTGAACGAAGGGCTTAAGATAATTAGCTGGCAAACTATATCCTGCGCAAGAGTCATCTTTCATTGAGCTGGAAACAAGACAGTACAGCAGAAGACGGACTGTGCTTGCAGGGAGGCTAAACAGTGCTACAACAGAAAAGCTTTTAAAGACATTAAAAAGCAGCTGAGGCTCAGGCCAATCCACTCAGACAGTGCCTCATTGCCCTCTCAGTTTCCCTTCAGCAAAACAGACTCTCCAGAGGAACAGATTTGCTGCAGCTAATGTTGTTTAGCTCTATTCATGACAGCAGGGCCATTCAAGAAAAACTAATACACAAACTGTGTGAATTGTGTCACAAGTTCAGTCTTTGTCCTCCTTAGTGGTTCACATCTGCACCGTGACTTGTTTTGCCAAGAAGGTGTGAGTACAGTCTTTATCCACCTATCCGGATCCATTATCAAAGAGTATTTAACCTGCAAGCTCCCTAGTACAAGATCTGCTATTCCCAGTTGTGCCCATGTTAGTAAAGGGCAGGTAATCGTCCAGTGCATTCACAGTGAGCGAGTGAGTGGCCATCGTGTGTCCTGCCTCCTGCACGCTCCACTCAGGAGCAGCTGACGCAAAGCAGTCTCCTGCTGTGAGATGCAAGTGTGTGTGTGTGTGTGTGTGTGTGTGTGTGTGGGGGGGGGGGGGGGGGGGGGGGGGGGGGGGGTCCTAACCTGATTCACCTAATATTTTCCAAAGACAAAATAGGATATCAAGACATTTTCAGTGAATGTTACCAGTATCTATATTATGTGCTTTTAATTCATATACTCTATAGAAATAATTAAGGACATTTATAGACAGTTTATAGAGACCACTTTGGAAAAGCAAATGTGTCTGGCACAACAGTGCATTTAGATCACGATTCTGTTTGCAAAAGCTGCCAAACAGAGCAGGTTATTTTACATCAATAAGAAAATTTCTAATAGTGAAAACATTTGGGAGTCCTGCCTAGTGAAAATAAATACAGGGTTTGCTACATGCCATTTTGCAGTATTGTCAGATTTAAAAACAACATAAGGGACAAAAGTCTGAAAGTTAAATGGCTTTTCCACAAACCTTCCCATAAAAGACACTCTTAAAAGTTTTATAATGCTGTTTCCACCCTGTACGAATGAAACGCTCTGACAGCTCACCTGGTACTGTCATAACAGAGGAAGGTGTGCAGACTAAACCCATTACTGAAGGCTCTCAAGCTGGAGAAATGCAGCGAGGCACAGCAAGGCTATCAGAGGAATAAGCACATACAGGGGGTACTGTACCTCACACCAGTAAGCGCCAGCCCATCCACCCACACGCTTGCAGATACTGTATAAAGTCCCATAACCTCCCATAACCGTTCTGCACGGAACACAAATAACTGCATAACTGCAAAATCCAACGAGTAAAAATAAGATACCTAAATGTTGATGCAAAGTAAAACAGTTTCCACATATTTAGCAGTGGTGCAGAGTCAGGCTGCAGTTCAGCACCACACACCCAGCGGAGATCACCTCATATCCAGCAAAAGGAACTGATACTAGACTGACATATTTGCGAAGGAGGGTATGCGTTGATATCATTTTCCACAGGATACTGTTCCTGTCACGAACGCTTAAGGGCAAAGCTACCTGCTATAGATAATGTAGCAGGGTAGAGCAGAGACAAAGAGAATGGTCAATAAACAAACCCCAAAACAACACAAAAAAAACCATCAAAGAGAATCAAAATAAATCATCATACACAGATAATCTGAATAGTAATCTAGACTCACTGTGTTTCTAAGGTATTATTTCCCTAAACCTGACAAATTGCTCACAATAAATACTATTTTTCAAATTGCTTTGTTTCACCTCACTTTATCCTAAAAAAAAAAAAAAAAACCCAAAACAATGAAATCCTTTGACTGAATTCTTTATAAGGTTATTTACAGTATGTTGCTGATTGTACAAAATCATTATATCACTGTAAAACTATATGTATTTCAATGAATTCCTCCCATGCACCAGGCAGCTGCTGAATTTGACTCTCTGGGGATGTGACCAACTTTCATGAACAGTTAAGTCGTGTGAATGTTCAGAGCTCTCACAGTGTGGTTTCCATACTATTTTTAAGCTTTATTCTTGTGGTTTTAACCTTTGTTTTTTTGTGGTGGTGGAGGTGGTGGGGCCTCACTGACATAAGACTAATGATCAGGAAATTAAAAGAACTGGCCATGCAAGGTTTTTTGTTGAACTCAAAGTAACATTATTATCAACATTATGCTGCCTCTTAAATCCAGTGATAAACACAATACCACAAAGATTTTGTTCACATTTAATTTTTTGTATATTATTCTTGAAAGTACAATGAATTGGTGTTACAAGGAGAGCAGTATACTGGCATACTGTGGATATCAGCTGATATCCACGTGAAAAGTAATAATATAGGACAAGCATAATTATTACTCTGAGACTTGGCCAACTGTAAAGAAAAAAAGGAAAAAAAAAGAAGCAATTCTGTGACCGAATGAGTCGGGCCGGCTAGACTGGAAATCATCTCTGGCTGCGTACATAAATAAAGCTACAGATAGTTAGAGTCACCTAGACTGTAAACAATGCCATCACAGACAAACACATAACAGATGATGCAAATATCTAAATCCAGCATGTGAAGTTACCCCACACACACACACACACGCACAGACAAATATGTCCAGACAAACTGCTACAATTAAGCTAATGGTCATGTACTCTTAACCCAAGGATTTAATCTTAAGCCATCAGTGATTTCCCTTTATGATGCAGTTCCTTCTTTTTTTCCTGAAAGCCCTGTGTTAATTATTCAACCCACTTCTTTCTCCTCCTGCCATCTTCAGACAATCAGACAAGCTATGAAATGTCTGGTCACATGCTCCAGCAGGAAGGCCGAGAGTCTGATGCTAGACTGTAAGCTGTCAATACTGTGACCCTGAAGCTACTCCAATATGCTGCCAAAAAATTACTATGACTGTAACATATGGTTGCTGAAGTGAAGCTGCATTGGCTGGAAAAGCGATAGATATTTGTACTTTGCTCATTTAATGAAGATTATTTAAAAAAAAAGACTTTTCAACCTAACTCACAACATCAGATGCGATCCTGAAATAACAGAGAGGTCAAAATGATGAGAAAGGTGAGAAATATAAAAAAAGGAAAGAACTGACGGTGCAGGTGAGGGGGGGTTCAAGGGTGAGGAGACAAGACAAGACAAGACAAGACAGAGAACATGCAGGGGTTTCTCCTCCTGGACTGATGCTGCCCGAGAGGGAGAGAGGAGAAGACAGATAGGATAAGAGAAGAGAAGCAGATACGAGAAGGCCAGCAAAGAGGGGAAAAGAGGAAAAGGGCTCTCAGGCAGCTATGATGCACTGCCGGGGGAGAGAGGATGATGAATAATGGATGCTTCTCTAAATAGAAGGAGCACAGAGCTGCACTACGGGCTAGCACAGTGGACAGTGAGCTCAGAACTATATTTTAACCTGTAATATGGACTGTCCTGTACCAGAGAGCACTGTGGTTCAGTGCTATAAATTACAAAATCTTACTGCAGAGATAAGCAGCCATAAAGAGCTATATAATACAAGATGCATCATTCTAAATAGAAGTTTTGATCTCGGTCTATTATTCCTTTCCTTTCTCTTAAGCTCGGCAGCGACACTCCATGACCAATGAAACAATCTATGCTTTTACCCACACACTGGCCCATTCAGATGCTGCTGCTAATCCTGTGAGACTCACTGCATAACATTCTTACTCTAGGATCATCTTACAGCAACACCGAAATCTAGTCCTGCCCGACATCCTGTGCATCTCTTGATATCTCAGCTAACAGCTGATGCATCCAGAATCTCATGTTCAGCACACACCGAGTGCTAATTTTCTGCCCGTGATACATGAGATAGTACAATGCTCCACTGGGTATTTGGAAAGCAGATGTGACTTACATCGACTTTTCATTGTTTTCACTCAAACAGAAAAGATGACCTTGGGGGTCCCATCCTCCTGTGCAAGGATATGCTTTTTTCAAAGAAAATTTATTCCCACAGATGGGTTTTAACTTAAATAGCAGAAAAATCTGATTCTTAAATTCTAACAGCGCTTCATTATTATACTTCAATGTGTCTATCACCAAACCGCCTCTTTGACTGCATTAATGAAGGCTTCTGATTGATTTGGCCTCATTAGAATATAATTTGCATACACTGCTGCTGTTCTTCTGATCTCCCTTTTCTGATGTACTAGTCTTACACACTCAGTTAACTCAGATAAAAATCAGCTCAACATATAAATAATAAATGCATCTTAACTGACAAAAGGCATTATAACCGACACCTGCAAATGAATAAGTGCAGCAAAGAAAATTCCAGATTAAATCAAGACTATGACATCTGAACAATTATTCACTGAATACATCAATATGAAAATCTGCATACACGTATTAATATCTTGAGGGTAGAAAAAAGAAAAAAAAAAAAAAAAAAAAAAAAAAAAAAAGATGACAATGTTCAGTCAAACCAGCAATACCAGTAATATAAACATCCCCTTCTAAAATAACACAGCAAGTCTATACAAACATTTGAGGACTCTGTATATAAGCGTCTCTCCTTAATAATACCTCACTGCTGACAGTTATTAAACAGTCATCGTTGCACTGCTCTGAACTGTCCTTGAACCTCAACTGCAAACCGTTTTGACCGTGCACCACGGACTGCTCCACCCTAACTACACATCCCAGAAGACAAACAAACAACGCCTCCTTGCGATCCTTTCGTCCGGGACTGACATGCATGCTGACCGTGAGACGTGCGTGGTTTTCTCCTTACCCTTGCGTTTGTAGAACCACAGCATACAGCTTCGGAACACAGACATAGGAGAGGGCATGGAGGAGGTGAGAGGGGCGGGGGGCCCATGGACTGTGGCTAGTGACTCTCAAGAAAGGAGGTGGAAGGGGTGCTGGTAGTGAAGTGAATGGGATTTTGGTGGTGGCAAAACACACACAAATGGACAAATGGAAGGATAGAAATGAACGAAATTTAGAGGAGGTTAGTTAAAGACCTGCCAGAGTGATAGGGTAAAAAAAAGGTGTCTGCGGTGTACTGAACAGGACGGGTCCCTGTCAAAAGGAAGAAAGGGCTGACAGGACGGGAGGGGTGGGGGGGGCGATGCTGTAGTTGGGAGCCAATCCTGTCCCTATGGAGCGACTGGCTGTTAGAGACCGAGCGGCGGTGGCAGCAGTGCAGCGAAAGGCGAACAGCAGGAGCAGCAGTGAGAAGAGACCTGAGCTCAGCAGTATTCCCTTATTATTCCCAGAGGCTCAACTGCAGAGACACATAAGCAGCAATCTTCCTCTTCAGGCGCAGTGAAGAGGGCTGAAGGAAAAAAAAGTCTTAATTGCTTCTTCTGTTCCAAATGAATCTGTTTAGCTCGCAGTGGAACAAATCTTGTTTACCGAAATATGTCAGTCCAACTTCCGAGCTTGAAGAGGGTCCGCAGGAAGGAAGAAACCAGTCAGATGCACGCTGCATGCTTTGACATTGTGTAGATGTCTGTGTGTATGTGTCTCCTGGCAGGAGAGCAAACCAATCCAAGACGTTAAAAGGCAGGAAGGGGAGAGAGGAGGGGGAGAGAGAGAGTGAGAGAGCAAATGGACAGCACGGCTGAATGCAAAGCTTTCTCCAGAGAAGGAAAGAGTGTGATGACTACACAGAGAGGGTGGGTAGAAAGAGAGCAAAATTTAACAGGAGGACATCTCACCTTGGAAATGGAAAGTCTTCTGGTCCACAGTGATGGTGAATGTGCTGTCGTCCTCGTCATCAATGCCGATCACAGCTCCCTGAGCAAATAGAGAGAGAGAGTGTGAGAGAGTGAATGGGAAAAAGCAAGCAGTCAGACAGGGACACGTCATACTCCACTTTCCATTTGGATCTTCATGCCCTCCACATGTCCCTAACTAGCTCTAATTTATAAATTACTCCAAGTCATTCTCACCAGCTCACCCTCTTCTCTTCAAAAGCTCCATTTCCTCTTGCCTTATCTCTTTCTCACAATCAGCCTGCTTTTCCCTCTCAGACACACACAAACACAAATGAGTGCAGTCTTTTGGAACATGGTAGAGAAGAAGGGAGGGGAGAGAGAGGTGGGATTTGGGAGAATGAAGGAGGAGAAAGGCAGGGAAGGGTGGAGAGAGAGAGATGCACACTAGGGACCAGCAGCCAGCAGCCAAAAAAAAAAAAAAAAAAAGTAACTGCAGAGAAACGGCCTGTTGGCTTGCTGGGGCATTACCTCCTAGCAACAGAAACAGGGCGTGTGACTCAGATCACTTACACAGCAAATCTCAAATAACAGAAATATGAGGCACTATACGGGGTGGATAAAATAGATGAAACAGCTGTAAAATATTTTCACTCTACTGCAACAATAATCCCTAAGAATCAGTTAGGGGTTTTTTTTTTTGTAAAACTTTTTAACATAAAGTTAGTGCCACTGGTTTTAACTGAATCTGAACAAGATACCCTTGACTAAACATCTGGTATGTACCCCATCTTGTGATGTGTTCAATAAATTCATGACATAAGAGCCAGTTATTTTCAGAAGGGGAAAAAATTACTTTGTCAACTTTTTTGAAAGCCTATAATATCAAACAAGTCAAGCGAGCTGAGGACAAATGAATAATGATTTGTCTGACATGAAAACTGATCATATAAAATATATTATTACTTTTTTGGTAAGTATTTTTACACTGACTGTAAGCAAGCCAACATAATGTTTGCAGTGTGGAATAAGTGGACTAGGCTCAATAGTAACTGATTCAGAATCAGATTTTTATGCACATAATCTGGATATGCATAATCAAACAGATTACAATCCCTCTATGTTGATGAGGGCTGTAGTCAACCAAAGAAAATCTTGGCAGATGACACCTGCTAGCCTTTTTAGTCTAAGCAGATTACACGTGCCAGCCAAGGCAGACCTGTTAAACTGCTTGTTAATTCAAATGTCTAATCAGCCAATCACATGGCAGCAACTCAATGCATTAAGGCATGTAGACCTGCTAAAGTTCAAACCGTGCAACAGAATGGGGAAGAAAAGTTATTTAAGTGACTTTGAACGTGGCATGATTGTTGGTCCAGACTTCAGAAATTGCTGATATATTGGGATTTTTTCACACAACCATCTTTAAAGTTTTACAGAGAACAATCCAGAAAAGAGAAAATAGAATAGAATGCCTTTATTGTCATTATACAGGATGTACAATGAGATTGGAGAAAGTGAGTGGCAGTTCTCTGGGTGAAAATGCCTTGTAACTCAAATAAACATTCATTATAACCAAGATATGTAGAAGACCACCTAGTTATTATTACCTTATTAATAGTTTTACTGCATATGACGCTGGATAATGTGGCTCCTCTCAAAAAAAGAGCAACAAATCATAACTTTGACTCTATGCCATAACTCACAAATGCACACCTTAAAGCAGATAACTCAAACTGGATCTTCCTTTGGCTTGGAAAAATACTTTTGTGCTCTCCTCTGTAAAACTGGGATATCTTACTATTTGTCAATGATAGAGGAAAACATGAACAACCCCAGGTTTCTTTTCAGCAGCCAAGCTGACAAAGAGACAGGGCACTGTTTTAACTAGTAACGACTTTATGAATTTCTTCAGATAAAATTTTAACCATTAGAGACCAAAATATTCATAGTTTTCCTGCAGACATATCATTAAGTACAGCAACATTAATCTGCTGATATTTAGAATCACTCTCTGACTGATATTTCTAAACTAAATTTAATTTCTTCCTGCAAACCATCAGCATCTCAATTAGACCCCATTCCTATAAGACTGTTCAAAGAAGTCTTATCATTAATTAATGGTTCAATTTATGAAGAGGCTGCATATCACAGGCTTTCAAGGTGGCAGTAATTAAGTCTTTACCTGATCCAGCTTGCTTAGCTAATTATAGACCACTGTCCAACCTTTCTCTTATTTCAAAAATTCTTTAAAGAGTAGCTGAAAAGCAGCAAACCAATCACCTGCAGAACAATAGTTTATTTGAAGAGTTTCATTCAAGTTTCAGAAATTCTCAGGGCACCAGTGAAGGTTACAAATAACGTTATGGCCTCTGACAGTGTTCTTATCTCTGTGCTTGTCCTGCTAGGTCCCAGTGCAACATTCAATACTGTGGACCACAATATTTTACTACAGAGATTAGAATACACTGTTGGTATTAGAGGAAATGAGTTGCAATGATTTGAATCATATCTACAGTAAATGAGGAGTCTTCTTCACACGTGAAAGTTATTTGTGGAACTTCACAGGGTTCTGTGTTAGGACCAGTACTTTTTACATTATAGATTTTTCCCTTAGGCAACATTATTAGAAAGCAATGTATACATTTTCATTGCTATGCAGATGATACCCAGCTATATCCATCTATGAAACCAGATGATAGAAATCAATTAGTTCATTAGTTCATCACCCATCGTTAGTATATCTTTTCTTGGACATAGTATTCCTCTCTCCTCGTCAGTTGGTGTTAGGATGGATCCCCAACTCAACTTGGAACTCCATATAAACCACCTTAGTAAAATCTCATTCTACCACCTTCGCAATATTGCAAAACTCCGCCCTGCCTTAACTCTTCAAGATGCAGAGAAACTGGTCCATGCATTTGTCTCATCCAGACTGGATTACTGTAATGCACTCTTTGTCGGTATCCCCAACAAGAGTCTTCAGAAACTCCAGTACATTCAAAACGCTGCGGCCCGGATACTGAAGGGAGTTTGCAAATATGATCAGATTACACCAACTCTTCAGTCCCTCCACTGGCTTCCTGTTTCTTATAGGATTGACTATAAGGTCGCTCTTCTTACTTATCAATGTGTTTATGGCAATGCCCCTTCCTATCTTAAAGAACTTCTTTCCTTAAAATGTACGGCACGCTCCTCCAGATCGGCTCACGCAAACGCTCTCATTGTACCAAGGATAAATTTACGGACTATGGGTGACCGGGCTTTCTGTGTGGCTGCCCCTCGTCTATGGAACTCACTTCCATCTGAACTGAGAGCGCCTTAAACTTTGGACAGTTTTAGAAAGGGCTTAAAGATTTCTCTTTTTATAAGAGTTTTTAATCTTTGTGCATAAATTTTAGCTATTTTATCTACACCCTGGTGTATTTTAATTTACACTGTGGTCTATTATTTAGTGTGTTTTATATTTTTACTGTTTGTTATAATGTTTTTGTTTTGTAGCACTTTGAAGTTTTTTAAAATGTAAAGTGCATTATAAATTAAAGGTATTATTATTATTATTATTATTATTATTATTATTATTACTTACAGGCACCTCTTAAAGACAAAGGCCTGAATGACCTCTAATTTTCTTCTCCTAAATTCAGACAGACCTGAGGTTATACTTGACCCTAAAAACCTTAGAAGCATGGCCTTTAACCACATATTTAACTCTGGATGACACTACCTTGGCCTCCAAAAACACCGTGATAACTCTTGAGCCATTTTTGATCAGGATATGTCCTTCAAAGCACACATTAAACAAATATGTAGGACTGCTTTCTTTCAATTGTTGAATCTCTCTAAAATCATAAATATCTTGTCTCAGCGCAATGCTGAAAAACTAATTCATGCATTTATTACTTATAGACTGGATTACTGTGATTCATTTTTATCAGGTTATTCTAAACATTCCCTAAAAGCCTCCAGTTAATCCAAAACACTGCAGCGAGAGTACCAACAGGGTTGAGAAAGAAAGAACATATTTCTTCCATATTGGCTTTTCTTCAATGGCTTCCTCTTAAATCCAGAATTGAATTTAAAATCCTTCTCCTCATATATTTGTGGTTATTTGTGGTTCCTAGAGTTTCTAAAAGTAAAAGGGGACGCAGAACCTTCGGCTCTCAGGCTCCTTTCCTTTGGAGCCATCTCCTAGTTTGGATTCAGGAGACAGACACCCTCTTGAATTTAGGATTAGACTCAAGATTTTCCTTTTTGATCAAGCTTATAGTTAAAACTGGATCAGGTGACCCTGAACCATCCCATAGTTATGCTGCCAAAGACTGTTGTGGGACTTCCAGTGGTCTACTGGGATGCAATGAGCATTTATTCTCCACTCCCCTCTTTTCATTTGCCTGGTGTTTATATACTAATGCAGCATGTCATTAAATTTTGTTGTCCCCCCACCCCGTAATGTGTTCTATCCTGTCGCCTCATGTTTCTTTTTTCTGTTCAAAACCAATGGTGGCCACCCTCTAAGGCTGGTTCTGCCGGAGGGTTATTGCTGTTAAAAGGGAGTTTTTCCTTCCTACTGCCACAGTGCTTGCTCATGGGGGGGTTGTCTAATTGTTGGAGTTTTCTCCCAAATACTGTAAGGTCTTTACCTTGCAATATAAAGCATCTTGAGATGACTGTTGTTGTGATTTGGCACTTTATAAATTAACCCAACTTGAATTCAATTGAATATGGTGGAACAGGAGATTATCATCATTGTGCAGCTGACAAATCTGCAGCAACTGTGTGATGCTCTCATGTCAACATAGACCAAAATCTCTGAGAAATGTTTCCTGCAATGTGGAAAATCTATGTCACAAAGAATTAAGCCAGTTCTGAAGGTGAAAAGAGTCCAACCATGTACTAGCAAGGTGCAACTGATGAAGTGGCTGGTCAATGTATAGATGTGGAAAACTCTGGCCATCATAAAATTACTCTTAAACCAAAGAAATTGCATCAAGATCTAAAGCATTAAATATAAAATTTCATGCAATATCTGCCCTACACAGACAAACTAGCTGGCAGTTTTTAGATTTAAAAACATGTTGGCTGTTGAGCTATGATACAAAAACTGCAGCACACTTTTTTGAACACAAGCGTAAAATGCAGCCAGACTGATGACCTCTTTGACAAGGGTTCAATTATTTTGGTGCTGAGTCAGAGTAATAATCAAGCAAATATACCAAATCAACAGTCCTGCTTAGGTTTGGATGGGGGCCTTTTTTCAAGTAGTCTGTTCCTCCTGCAACCAGAAATAATCAATCCTATTGATACAGCACTTTTTTTCTTATAAAAATAGAATTGGCGACTGTCTGACAACTGAGGACTTTGTAAGGTTAGAGCATATTGACCAAATAATCGACCCGGACAATGCAACCCAATCATGACCTGCGCTGATAGGATTAACACAGTTCAGGATGGGGATGCATTGCCCTGCATCCTATCTGATTAAGTCATTTTTTTGTAAAATGTTAAAATCAAAGAGATAATAATCTATCTTGACTGCCATTTCATTGTGTCATAAAATTATGTTGATTTTCTTTGCATAACTATTGAATTTTTTTGAATTGAGGGAAAACTCGGTCTAAAATAATACAACTACAACCAGTATAACACCTGGTTTTTGGAAGATGACACATATAGAGTATGGGAAAAGACTAAAATTAAGCCGAGAATACTCAACAGGTAATGTAAGTCATATCAAATTATCACAATAAACTGAAAGAAAAGGATCCAGTCCTAACTGAAACCATTATCATGTGAATACATATAACTACATGACCTCTTCACAGGTAGTTTCAGAAGATACTTCCTCCTTTCAGTGCTATCTGGCAAACATACAGTGGATGTACAAGTCAGGGATAAACAGGTTTACTTTCAAACACTATCACTTCTGAGTGATATCTACAAGCACAAAGAAACAAGATGCCTTCTCAAAACCTCAGAGTACACCTGAAGGCAACAATGTAATTCATCTCCCAGGGAAGGAGGAACAAATTCTATAAATTTTAGTCAATAGACAGATTTCTACATTTTATGCTTTATGTCTTTGGCGCTTTACATTTAGAAATGAGAGTTCATTCTTTCAAAGCTTTTTTTTTGGGGGGGGGGGGGGGGGGGGGGGGGGGGCTCGAACTTCATTAGGAACCTTCCCTTTACTCCATATATGAAGAAGAAAAATAGACATGTTAATATGACAACTGCTGCTATCTAGTGGACAGTAGCCAAAATATACTGAAAAGGAAAAATACCTTACTGGAATATAGCAGTAGATTTATGAGTATGTCTGCAGGAAACAAGTAAAACTCGTCAAACTAGGTCAACAAATAAGGCAATTTGCAGAGTTATTATCTTCCTGCATGAGGCCCATTAAAGTCAGTTTGTCTCCCTGGAAAACCTGTGTACCTTATGACAGCCTATTTATGGTTCAGAGACTGCACCCTCAAACCAAATCATGTCAGATAATCATGCACATTCCTCCAAAAACACAGATAAAGCAGGCTAGCAAGGACACACAGGAAAACTATCAGGAAGCGGATGGGGTTTGGGACTCTTACCCTGAGTCGCACACAGCCTCTTCTGGATCCTCGCATCATCTTGTCCTTTGACTGTGAACCGATAACACAAAGAGTCAGGGATCAAAACATTTCAAGTATGCAGCATTGAGAGCAGGAGGTGTACTTAAGATAAAGAAATGTAAAAAAATTTTGGGCATGTTTATGTTATCAATACAACAACAGACTAAGTTCCAAAAGTCTTATGAGTCATAACCCTAGAACACTAATATGAGTTTTGTTACTCTTACTTTCAAAGTGGGTGAAAATCACCTGATGTTAATGTTACAGGGTTAATAGAGAAGATTTACTCTAAAATAATAAAAAAAATAAAAACTCAATGACAGCAGACAAGGTGATTGGTGTCTCAACCTAAAGAATTCATGATAACCATATTTTAAAATCTACTTTTTAAAAAAAAGTTTTGCATTTTCTTCTTTCTTGGGGAAACTAATAATGCTCAGAAAAACAAAGAAGATAATCAAGTTTGAGATGGTTTGAACATGTGCAGCTATGGCAGACGTTTACATACACTCATGGGTATGAATATCATGGTAAATTGGGGCTTTTAATGATTTCTTTGAACTGGGTGGAATGATTCAACAGCATACATCTAATGCCTTTAAAAAACAGGAATTGGGTGCACAAATTTGAATTCATTTTGAATTTTCTCTAATCCACCCAGGGTCAAATGTACACACACACACACACACACACACACACACACACACACAATAAGTGGTGCTGAAGGTTCTACAGTGTCTTTTAACCTTACCAGACCAAAGCCTATTAACTTATTGTTAGGAATCATGATTGACTACAACTGGTAGTTTCTCATTGGATTGACCAATACTCAGAACAATGTGAAAGTCCAAGGAACTCGGTGAATATCTAAGAGGGAGAATTGTAGAGTTACACAAGTTGGGAAAGTTTCTTGGAGCGATTTCTAAACAGCTGCAGATTCCAAGATCATCGGTTCAAACAACTGTACATAAGTGCAAGTTATTCAAATGTGCTTTTCCAAGGTCTGGAAGACGACCCAGACTGTGCCCTTCAGATTAGAGGAAATTGGTTAGGATGCTCACGAAATCAGGAACCACCTAGGCTCAAGCCTGCCATGAACTGGAAACTGCTGTAACACCAGTGTCACTATCCACATTGAAGTGAGTTTTGCATCAGCATAGACTGAGAGGGTGCAGGCCAAGAAAGATGTCCCTGCTCCAAAATTGACACCTTTAGCTCAACGAGTCAAATGTCGTCAGGAGAAAAGTTTTATGGTGAGACGAAAAGACTGGGGCATTTGGTCACAATGACAAAAGGTATGTTTAGAGGAGTAAAGTTGACATTTTTAAACTTAAGCACACTGTACCAACTGTTAAGCATGGTGGTGGTAGCATCATGCTCTGGGGTTGTTTTGCTGCCAGTGGCGTTTTGTGCACTGCACAAAGTGGATGGAATAATGAAGGAGGGCTACCTCCAAATTCTTCATCTTCACCTCAAATCAACAGCTAGACAACTGAAACTTGGACATAATTATAGGTTCTAACAGGACCTATAATCCCAAACACACATCAAAACTGTTTTTTTGAATAGACTGAACAGGCTAGCCTTAAGGTGCTAGAATGGCCTTCCCAAAGCCCCGACCTCAACCCTACTGAAAATTTGTGTACTACACTTAAAAGCAGGGTATGTGCCATGAAACCAACCAATTTAAAATCAACTCTACCAATTCTGCCAATAAAACTGGTCAAATATCCAACCAGAATTATGCCAGAAGCTTGTTGATGGCTATCAAAAGCATCTGAACCCTACGAAGTGAGCGCAACAAACCCAAGGTATCTTTCCATTATCTCGATTCACTTACCCTAACATTGTCGATCAGGATAAACAGTCACACGAGTTACACAAGTTGACGTGCAGGGGGAAATTTGGGTTCACATGAAAGGGATGGCGTTGACAGCATCTAACCAATCTAAAAAGGGGCGTTTCACAGGTCATATGACTTTTCTTCCACATATGTAGGACTTTCTTCCATATTAGTACCACCTACTCCAGAGGCATTATCAAATGGTTTTCAAATAAAAATCTATAAAGAAGATTTTGAAAAATATACCAGTAAAATGCAACACTGTTGCCAAAAAGACACTCGATTGATGCCAGAGCAAACTGATAATCTGAAGATTTAGTGCACAGAGTGGTAAAATAAACATTTTAATTCCAGTTTCATTTTATTGCTGGGTGCGCTCTCGGTACTGCTGTAAGGTGACGGCTGCACATTAAAGCTCTGAAACTTTAAACTGGATCTATTTAAACATTTAAAGTTACTGTCCCACAACCTAATAACTGAGACGTGGAAATCACTTCAGTTTCTCAACACATCAAATGAATTTGATGTGTTGAAAGTGTTGAAAGTGAAAATGAAAGTGAAATGAATTTGATTGAACAGGTATTCTTGGTGTGTCCTGTGTTCTGGTAGCTGCAATTCCAGCAGATTAAAATCAAATAACATTTTATAAATTTTCTAAATCACCAAATTATTACATGCACATCCCCATGACAATGCGACACGCAGTTTGTGCTTCATTCAGTGGTTTTAGTAAGGCACGGCTTAACAAACTGCACATATAAAATGTATTCCCCCAGCAGATTAACTATATTACACTTAAAACATGGTGTGAAAACTGAAAACTTTAGACCCTCTTCCTCTCCCCACAGAGGTCCGACTGATCTTCCAGGAATGGTGAAGCTATTTTCTGGAGAACTGATTGCTCAGTAGGTGGTGATTTCATACCTGATGCGCTCTAATGTGGAACTTAACCTGTTCTGGAGCAGGTTAGGTTCACAGCATAAGTTACCATGGCAATGTACCCTGGTAAGAAGTGAACAACCATCGTAGTACAGAAAACCCAGGGTTAACTCTGAAGTTGCCTGGATAAGCTAAAATCCTGCATTGCAATATAGGCCTCTGGTCAAAGTGCAACTTGCTAAGGGACATTTAACGAGAGATTAGTTGGGATGTATGTATACATTTGACCCTGTGTGAATTAGAGAAAATCCAAAATAAATTCAAACTTGTGCACGCAATTCTTGGTTTTTAAAGTTATTAAAGATGTATTCTGTACAATACAGGGGTGGCTGGGGCTCAGGAAGTAGAGCGGGTCATTTACTACTCGGAAGGATGGTGGTTCAATTCCTGGCTGCTCCAGTCTGCATGCCAAAGTGGGCAAGATATTCAACCACGAGTTGCTCCTGATGTGTTCACTGGAGTGTGAATGTGTGCGCAAATGTTAGATAGAAAGCACTTGTATGAATGTGTGTGTCAATGGGTGAATGCAAATGTACATTTACTATTTACCACCCTGGAAAAAGAACAGTTCAAAGAAATCATTAAAAGCCCCAAATTACCGCAACATTCCGGGCATTCATGCCCATGATAAGTGTATGTAAAGTTCTGACCACAACAGTAATGGATATATTGAACAAAGAATGCTATATATGGAGCTGCCAGGCAGGAATAAAAGAAGACCTCAGAGATGCAGTGAAGGAGGACAGGCAGACGGTTGGTATGACAGAAGAGGATGCTAGAGATACGGTGAGATGGAGGTAGGCAATCTGCTGTGATGATCCCTAGATCCCTAAGGGACCAGCCGAAAGCAGAAGAAGAACAGAGTACGAATGGGAGTAATCACACTTCTGATAGCATACTAAAAGGATAATCACAATTAACGAATAGTGAAAAGGCAAGCTACAAACTGATAAAAGATCCACAAGGCCTAACATACAGATGCCATCAATACAACGTTGGATTGCTAATCAGGTTATTTATGACATTGTTTACAGGATTATTAACTGAACCTAAAGCCTTCTCTTAACACCTCAAACCGTCTTTCCACACCTCTGGGTAATTGGGGCAGATTTTTTCTCACACCTCAACCACCATCATTTATCGGGGATCATAGTAATGACTACCATTCTGCAAACTAAAAGACAGTGATGGTTAACAGAGAAGGGCTCGGATTAGTGTGGTTACATCCCTTTAGGCCAACAGAGCCACTAACCTCTCTCACATGAATGGGGGCACTTGGTCTTCATTGCAGCTTGTTTGACTAACCGTGACTATTGCCTGGTTTACAGTCCACATAACATACTAATCAAAGTGCTGGTGAGGTTAACTCTAAGGTTAACGACTGTTCTGCCTTCGCGGTGTCTTGTTAGCTTTTTGGTTAGCAAACCAGTGAACGTTGGACGCTTGGTTAACTGTCGGAACAGAGGTCGTCTCTCCCGCATGCACACAAATTTCTCTCTCTGTCTCCCCTGAAACTTCAAACTATCCACAACTATGTCTACACGAGTCTACGCTTTTTTTTTTGCGTGTAGCTGTGCTAGTTAGCTAGCATGCGGAAGCATGGGAAAAAATGCTACCACCCGATTCGTCAGTCGGTCTTCGAGAGCCGTTGCTATTGGCCAACGTGTGCATCCGTCACCAAAAGACTCGCCTCGCTGTGCCAGCTGTGACTCCCAACTCCTGACAAACACAAGGCCCCTCTCCCACTTCTGCTGACGACCAGCCACAACTTCCACAGTCTAACCTCCTGAACGAAACACGCTGACATTCACAAAAAGCCGAGATGAACGTACCGTGTAGTACGACAGCAGGCCGGCATTGTAGTCCAGAACAAACCAGCGATATTGCCAGCCTTTCATGACGTTAGTCCACTTGCTGAGCGGCCCCTCCATGATGGACGCCATCTTTACAATCGCTGCGGGCGGGGAGGAGTCGGATATGGTGTGGGTCACGGGCGGACGATGAATATGGTACTGATCATAATGATGATTTATAATACTCCATGAACATATTCAGTGTTGGAGAATGCCATTAAAAATGACCATTTAAATTATAAATAAATACATAAATAAATAACTCCCTGAAAATCCAACTAAAAGTAGTGTACAGTGATTTCTATAAGAATAGAATAGAATGCCTTTATTGTCATTATACAGGATGTACAATGAGATTGGAGGATTTTGCTATTATATTATTGAATCGTACTTTTTTTTTTTTTTTTAAATCCACAAGCGTCTGAATTACTGGAGTTCATGTGAAGTACTTCCTATGCTGTTGTAGTTTCATCTATAACAAAAAAGGTAATTATATATACTACAGATGCAATGTTTGCTTTCAGAGTGTTGATGGAGAAATATAGAGAAGGTCAGGAGTTGCACTGTGTCTTTGTGGATCTAGAGAAAGCATATGATTGGGTGCCAGGAGAGGAACTGTAGTACTGCACGAGGAAGTCAGGAATGACAAAGAATTATGTGAGGGGAGGTGCGTGTGACATATGCGTTCACTGTGTGGGTGGGGTTACACCAGGAATCTCCTCTTTTGTTTGCAGTGGTCATGGACAGGTTGGACAGGCTCACGTGAACACTGATCTGTAGTGAGTGTAGGGAGCAGTTGGACAGGAGCCTAGAAAGGTGAAGGTATACTCTGGAGAGAAGGGGAATGAAAGTCAGTAGAAGCAAGACAGAATACATCAATGTGTGTGAATGAGAGGGAGACGGGTGCAACTGTGAAGCCGGAGCAGAGATAGTGAAGGTGGATGAGTTTAAATACCTGGGGTCAAACATCCAAAGCAATGGACAATGCACATGTTGAACAGTTTGGAAAGTTAGTGAGGCAAGGCTGAGATGGACTGGACATGTGCAGAGGAGGGATGGGGGATACTGAACGTGTAGCTCCCAAGCAAGAGGAAGACCACAGGAAAGATTCGTGGATGTAGTGAGGGTTGGTGTAACAGCAAAAGATGCTAGAAATAGGATGAGATGGAGGCATATGATCTCCTGTGGAGACCCCTAAAGGGAGCAGCTGAAAGAAGAAGAAGATAGATCTTTCCAGTTAGGAAGCATAAACCATTGTAAATCCATTTTACCAACTTTGGTGCAAGTGAAAATGACAACAGGTACACTGGAAAGGCAACAATCAGACACCCCCCCAAAAGGTTATGGTTTTGGAGGTAATGTCCACAGACCATTTCTCTCTCCTTCTCACTCCTGACTGATTTCTCTCTAGTTTTGCTTTTTGCTAGTGTCCTTGTCACTCCTCGTAGCATGAAACAGTATCTGCAGCCCACTCAGCTTGTTAAGATAGTCCAGCTCCTCTAGGATGGCACATGCATACATGTCGTCACAAGTAGGTTTGCTGTAACTCCCAGCAAAGTGTGGAGGAGATACCAAGAGATGGGCCGTTACACGAGGAGAGCTGGACAGGGGCATAGAGGGACTTAAAATCAGCAGCAGGACTAGTATCTGTTCCTTTGTGGAAGAAGGAACAGGAGGAGCACTGTAGGTCCAAAGTCCTTTAGTGGGACCTGTGCAGTTCTCATAACAGATGAGAGTACTGGGGCTGTTTCCAGGATTTCTTTAAATGGCACATGGGGGACCCACATTAAATCTGAATGTTTAATCAGAAATAAAATCAGTGTATGAAACTGGTGTATTAAATCTGTACATCAGTAAAGTAATCAAGCAAGTGTACTCAGTTACATTCATGATTCATGCTCTCATCCACTGGTGTTAGGCATTGTAAGATTAACAATACTTGTCCAGTGGCATTGGTGGTGGTGGTGGGGAGACATGCTCCTGGAGAGCAGGTTCACAGTGAGCACGTGGCAGACGTAAAAGAGTCTGGAGGATGAACATTATGCTGCCTGCAACATTATCTAGCATGACTGGTTTGGCAGTGGGTCAGTGATGGTTTGAGAAGGCATGTCCTTGGAAGATGACACAGACCTTCACACGAATGGTACACTGACAGCTTTTAGGTACAGGAATGAAATCCACAGACCACTGTTAGACCTTATTGTGGTGTAGCGGATCCTGGGCATAGTCCTGGTCACAAAGACTGGCCTCATGTGGCTAGAGGATGTAGTCAGTTCCTGGGTGATGAAGGGATTGATTGGCCATCACATTTCCCAGAGCTGAATCCAATTGGGAACCTCTGGGACATTGTATTGTGCACCCAATGCTGCCAAATAGCATCACAGACTGCCCGGTTATTCACTGATGCCCTGATCCAGGTCAGGGAAGATCACTTCCCTTTGACTTTCTAGCACATGCCAGTAAATTCATCAATTAGTAACAGATTTGCCAATTAAACTTTAAACAATTGGACTTGGGCTATTTTGGGACATTTTCTAGACTAAATATGTGATTTATAACCAGCAGAGTATTTGCTGAGGAAGTAATAATCAGTTAATGCCCTGATAGTGTGTCTAGCTGTGAAACAGTTTCTGTTCCACTTGAAATTCACTACAAATAAACCCTCAACCCAAAACAAAACAGTATTCATCAATATCTTTATTATTTACAATAGGCTTAACACTGATAAGCAAAACTTCACAGTAATATAATGTGAGCTTTAAATAAAAAACAAAACACAAAATATATATTTTGTACAATAAAAAAGTTAATGTTAACATCTGCCGTTTTTCCTCCCTGTTTAGATTCACATATTTCATTACGGTGTGTCTGTGTGTTGATTTTACATTGCACTCATACAACTGAAGAAGTGGCCTTTGGTATAATGATACATACACACGTTCTTCAGTGCTGTACTCCACATCAGGGAGACACGAGAAGAAAAAATAAACAGATCTGCAAGATAAATGTGGTGAACATAAATAAAGTCAATGTAAAAGACTGAGAATGAGTAGAAATTTTGTGGTCAGGTTTAAATATTAAACAACATTGGTCTAGAGATCAGGCTTGCGAGTTGGTACCAAATCAGTTCACTGACAATCACCAGCTGAAAGTCTTCTGTTTTTTTAAAGAATAAAATAAATAAAACGGTTCAGATAGAAATGTGCAATTTGGGGACTTTTTCCTTTTTCTTTCACTACCTGATAAGGCTTCTTGAGAGAGGGGCTCCACACAGAAACTCACCAGAAACTAAGGCCAATCTGGTGCTAGACAATTATAAATGTTTTAGACTGAAGATGGGATAATTAATGAGACAAAAAAAAAAAAAGCAGCTTGGTTTCAGTGCAGCAGACAAATATTTGTTTGTGTGACTGTACTAACAATATTAACAGCCAGAAATAACCATGATTAGTTACTGAGTTTACAAATAGAGCCCAACTGATATATTTGATTTAAAAAGCCGATATATTGATATCTTGGCCGATATTTTTTCTTTCAGACACAAGAAACATGAACAGATTTCCCTAACATTTGTGATGTGTAGTTATTTATTTATTCATTTACATTCTGCCCAGATTCTGCTTGGATCAGCTGGTTGTTCCAGACAGGTGTTGCCAACATGGAAGTTGCAGACTGCCCTCTGGTGGACACACTATGTAACATTAACAGTCCTAACGTGGATGTTTCTCCAATCACTTCTTCAGTTTTGTATTTTATTTCATCAGCTGTTATAATCTTTATATATATATATATATATATATATATATATATATATATATATATATATATATATATATATATATATAAACCATCAACCTCCAAATGACAGAAATCCATACTATAGTGATAGGATTATAACAATCTTATTAAAATGGAAAGTTTTAATGAGGGACTAACATTCTGTGATTCCTTGCAGTGACAGTGTACAAACTGTTTCACAAAAAGGCACCGAGAATTGTGAAGAAATGTAACATTTTTCATTTCATGTTATTAAAATGCACAAAAACCGTCTTGTTTGGCAAAAAAAAGAAAGGGCAATTTATACTGATGCACAATAACAAGAAAAAACAAACAAAAATTACATTTCTTTTTAAATACATGTCCTTAAGAGGCATTAAAAGTATTATGGACCTGCAGTGGTGTTTACAGATTTTGTATGTTTGTAACAAGTATCAATGAATCAATGAGATTGAGGCCGTATCCAGTGTACATTAATATGAGAACCAAAGCAAACAAATAGAGAATAGGAGTTGTGTATGTGCTGTACACAGTTTGTTTGTGCTCAAAAAACAGAGCAGATCTCTCTGGACTTATTTAGTGTCAACAAAATTAAAGTATGGGCCAGTAATTAAGAAAAAATTAAATGGAAAAAAAAATATGGCACCTTAAGAGATTAAAGAGAGACGCAGTTGAACATTCAACCAGGTTCAGAACAGAAGAATACATTCATAAAGCAGATATTCAGATCTGGGTGGATGGGCCTCAGTCTTGAAATACATCTCTTCAGTCAGAAACATTGTTCTTTATGCTGTGACCACACATAAATCTTTTGATTCCTGGATATGAAATAAATCAAATATTTACATAGCTTTTTCTCTCAAAATAGGTCTGTGCTTAAAAAACAAACAAAAAAAACACAATAATTTAAAATTCAAGTTCATACATAGACATTCTAAAAAGTATTTTTCTGTGAACCAAATAATGTACAAATTGCTCATGTGCTGAATGAAGACATACTGCAGTTTTTGAGAGATCAGTACTGTGTGATTAGTGTAAAGTAGGCCTCTGCATTTTGCAGCGTTCTTACATTAAATATGAGGCACTGAGGCCATGACAAGGCTACAGGGAATCCAGCACTGTCCATACGCAGAAGGACACTTATAAAAATACTGTCCCAGTTCACCTGCTCATGTGCTACCCTGTGCTCTCTCTTTCCTCACTCCATGTGTTTAAGCTCCAACATAGGAAAAAAAAAAACTATGCAGTGTGCAAGGATAACTGGACATAAATAATGAAATGTTTTAAGGGACTGGGGAGATTCCCCATTTTTGTTGCACTGTGTTAAGGTGTGAACATCAGTCTGCGCATGTGACAGCACAGCCTGCCCTGCATTCATTCATTATGTTTCAGTACTGTGGGGAATATCTGTCAAATGCACACATTTAATTTTGTAAGTGATCGCTAAAACTTTTCTTAAATTAGGTGGACATGTGGGAATGTCACAGTTAAAGCGATTTTTAAAAAACAAACAAAACAAAACAGACTAACCCCACACAAGTAAAAAGCAGGTTAGGTGATATTTATAGCCTTTTTACATTTGTCCCACTGGCCTATGCTACCTAACAAATGCAAAAGTCAAACTGAGATCCCCCATACCTCAAACAAGTTCACATCCTGATGTTGATGCAATTTCCAAGAATTTACATTACAATGGCTTCAAAATGGCTTATGGTCACTCGGTTCTCCAGACACAGTACACTCACATATTTGTAAAACAATGCTTGAGTTTAAATTGGGGGAAATAAACCAAAAGTTGTTTTTTTTTTTTTGTACTTTCAGTAAGGCTGGGCACAACCACCACCATTTTTGCTAGCAGAGTGTGCTTTACCTACTCTGTGGGCTGGCTACACACAGCTGATACACTCCACAAACAGTCAACAAAGCAGCCTTTATCAAGGCCACAAAGAAACTTGTGGCTAACTTGTTTCATGGTGTGACTTAAACCACATTTAGTTTGGTATAACATTTCTCAATATGTACAGGTTAGAACAAAATTAGTGTCCACACTGGCATTTTATTAAACTGATTTTGTAAACAATAAAAAAAAATTGTTATATTTTGTAGTGATTTCCACGAGGTACTTTAGAGACTCATCTCATTTTGTCCCCCAAAAAGCTGTCGACAGAACCAGAAACAACAAAAAACTGACTCAAAGCAATCTGTCGGGTAGTTAGAGGTGACGATCGGTGGTGTCACAGTGGCTACCTCTGTACTACATCGCTAATCTCTTTAATACAGCTGTGTAGGTTGTCCAGTACAGTGTTGGACCCCACACCACCTAACCCCCCACCTGACGATGAGGCTCTCAGTTCCTGCAGGCTGAGCTCCAGCTTCCCCACTGCCTCTCGAAAGGCAAATTTGTTCCTCGTCTGAGGAATGCAGTCCACATAACCTGAGCAGTAGTCTAGCAGCTGATGGCCAGCGTCCAGGACCTGGCTGCTGGAGGGGCTTTCGGAGCTGGCGTGGAGTGCGCTGCTCAGGCACTCAGCACACTCCAGCAAGGCCTCGCGGCTAACCCGCTCCAATGGCACCCTCTCTACTTGCTGCCTAGTTCGCCGCAGTGCCACTTTGGAACCAGCAGATGGTGCTGTTTGTGAGGGGGCAGTGGTGGTGGCCCCATTGGCCATTTTGGAGGGGGTTGTGTTTGTGGTGGCAGAGCAAGAAGAGGAAGATGCTGGAGGCACTTGTGGTGGTGGCACTGATGGTCTGCCTGTCATCGATCCTCCTGACATTCGCCCTGACCTTTGACCTTTTAATGTCTCCCCATTAATTTCCACGGGCGGTCCTCCGACTTGCTCCTCTCCATCGCCGCTGTAGGAGTGCTGCAGACTGCGCAGACTAGGGGGAGGAGGAGGTGCACACTTGGGTTTGACAAGGCGTGGCCTGTCCCGATCTGCTTGGTGCTCAGACAGCAGCTTAAAGCGGTTCCCCTGAGAGTCTAGCCCGACTAGGTGCACGTCACCTGGGCTGTGCTTCAGTGTGGGAGAGATCAGGACTGGAACTTTGTGGTTGTGAGTTGGTGCACCTGCTGCAGCCGATGACATGCTCAAGCTAGAAGACTTAGAGGGAGATGACCAACTCTGCTGCCTGTCCAGTCCTCCACTCTCCTCTCTACCCTCCCTGACTCGAGACAGACTGTCCGAATCCCCAACTTCCCCCCCAACCCCTGGTGCCCTAACCCCTACAGCAGTGCCCCGGGGTAGTAGCTTGGCTTTGGGCCTTTCCCTGATCTGTGCGGTCCCCTCATCCATCCTCCTCAGCAAAGTTTCTGATGGTCGTGCAGCCCCATTCTCTGGTTGAGAGGTTGTGGAGGCAGTTCTCTCCAGAGGGGGTTTAGCACTGCGGTTCCTGGGTAACGTTAGAGCCATACGCTCCAAGTCTGGCAGCCCAGCTGACACTGAGGAGGTAGAATTGGACCTAGGGAAGGGTTTAGGCCCACCAAGTATACTTCCACTCTCCTCTGAGGAGCCTGTCTTTCCTGTCCGTAACCCCAGTGTCTTTTTAATGAGTCTAGGGGTAAAAAAGCCAGCCAGCCCACTCCAACTACTGCCACTTGTCACTTGAGAACCAAAGCCTCCACCAGAGGGTTTCTGTCCAAAAGCTGCTCCGCAGCAGCGAGACTGCGCCTGGATAGGTTCCCCATGGGAGTGGGAAGGAGAGGGAGAAAAGCCCCCTAAACTGTCTGACTGGGGCAAAGGAGGAGGAGCACTGAAATCAGGTGTGGGCTCATATTTTTTGTGAGGTTGTGTCTCCATCTCCCGGAAGGAACTGCTTCTCTTGGGTGGCATTGGAAGGTTATGTTGGTGCTGAGAAGATGGTGATGAGGAAGAGGAGGAAGATTTCTTTTTGATAAATGAGCTAAAGAAGCCAGTCTTGCGGTCTCGTGTAAATGTGCCCATATCCTGTGCATCCTCTAAAAGGCTGCTGGGAGATTTATCTCGTGACTGCTGTTTTCTGGGGAGGGCTGGAGAGCCGCCTGATCGGCCATCCCCGCCTAACAAGGAAGACGCCCAACCTGGAAGGAGAAGAGAGGGAAGAATCACAATCATATAACAAAGACCAGCTGAAGTTGAACTTGATTGAGAACACAAATATCTTTGTTAAAAGGTTGCTTAATCTCTTAAACAAAACAGGTTATGAAAAACTGCCTTTTGGCTCACATAGGCTCATCTGTACATTAACATCACTCATATCAGTCAACTGATGTTGCTGTAATAAGACGGCCTATTCCCCCATTCCATTTCTAAAAGCTGTTCCGTCCTCCTTTGGGATTCATGAGCAAAAAGCATTTGAGGGAGGTGAATAGATTTCTTTTGAGCCCGTGCCAGTCAGGGATGTGCACACAGTCATTCAGTGATTTACAAGCTGCTGTTCTAAAAGACAGGATAATGAACACACTTCAGGGACAGGACAACAACATATACCAAACACAAACTGCACATCCTCTCTTGCATGAAAGGCTGCTGTGTCACTAGGCTCAAAGAGGAAGATGCATATTGTTTTACACTTCTGTTGACCTTTAAATCAGCACAGAATGGTGATCAATTTCATCGAAGAGGAAAGTGAAAAGTGGAAGTGAAACTAATAGAAGAGGAAACTGCAAACCCGTAATTCATTCCATTTACAAAACCTATGTGATGTGAGCAAGTAACAGCGGATAAGCGAACAATAAACTCCAAGTATCCACTGCAAAGTTCCTTCTCTTTATTAATATCATGCACATTTTAATAGATACTTCATTGATCCCAAAAGGGAAATTATAAATATAAAAACAGACAAACTTTAAATACTCTGATTCAGGGTGTGCATTGATTATTTTCTTTCCCCTAAAGTGGGGTTTTAGTTTGGTTTTTATTTTGTGAAATTCTGAATACTCAAATAAAATTTTCATTTGGAATAGGAATTCATCAACACTTTGTGTTCCTTTCTCAGTGACCAAATGCTGAACTGCATTGTTAAATTTGTCATTACCTTTTATTGGGCTTTGTATTATGTACAGTTATTCTACTATACTGTATTCTGTGGTTATTCCACATAATTTAGTTATTTGTTTCAGTATGAGTTAACACTGGTAAACAGCAGCATTAATGCCTAAAACAATCCTGTATATCCTGTATACCATACAGATTCAAGTTAACCCCCCAACCAATATGGATATTATTTTTATTTCAGTAAACCAAAATGTTTATTCACACCTAGTTTTAGTCAAGTATAATAACCTTAGGACCAAACTGTTACAGTGATATATGAGATGAAGAAAGGTACACATAGACAAGAGTTGACAGACTTTTTTTTTTTTTACATAAGACAACCCCCCCCAAAAAAAAGTATTTCCAACATGAAGTTAATAAATATATAAATAAATAAACTTAAGACAAACAACAGAAAATGTTATGTACATTTATAATTAGGGTGAGTGAACAGTGTTATCAAGTATTAATTGATAAGGGACAATTAATGCCACAAAGACAGAAAACAAACAAAAGCTTAATTCAGATGATGACATAAGTATGTGTCACAGCGAAGAGGCAACTGTTTATTTGAACATAAAGACCAGTCAAAACATGAGGGGAGTTTGAGATGGAGCGATCACATGGGTCAGATGATAAGAGTTGGCATCATTTTACTTGAACAATTTTGAAGCAGATAAAAATACAAATGTACATGAAGCTAGTGCTTGCTGAGTGGAGCTGTAATGTTGTTAAATCTCAGGACAAAAAGTGCTCACAGGACGGCAGCGACAAATGTTTACTCAGTCTAAACTAGATGTTCTCTGTGATAATGAAGGACACAAGACTGTTTCCTTTTCTGTCCATTAACCCCCATGTAAAGACTGCATTCACTTTGTATCTCCTTTATTCTTTCATTGATGAATATTTTATGTTTTGTGGACTGTTTATATTTATTCAGTGTCTGTATTTTTATTTGATGGCTCCACTTTTATTTGGTGTTGGATGACATGAATGTGAGCACTAAAGTTTCATGGATGATTACCCCCCCCCCCCCCCTAAAAAAAAAAAAGAATACTTAAACCTTAAAAAAAAAGCTCTTATTAAACAAATTATTAAGCAGTTAAACATAATTATGTTGACCAATGTGTGGAGACTTTTGCCGCTGGCTGACCAAATGAATGACAGATGTCAGATGGCACTGGTAATCAATCAGCTGTCAAAGAAAATGAAAGCCCTTCTTTTCAGATGGCGGGCCTGGCGTCGCTGCAGACGACTCTCTGAATCAGTTTCCTCTGGCGTACCTGCAGAATCATAAAGTGTGGCACCAAACTGGTTGGTAGTCAGGTGGACACGGCTGGCTGTACCTGAGTGACCACGTGTGCTGTGGTCGGTGCGGCCGTCCAGTCCACCCTCGATGTTTTCCTTGTTTTCTGTGTGCTTGTGGAGTGGGCGAGATTTGGAAGGCAACAGGGGCATATCATGACTGAAAGAGTGCAGCGGTCCGCTATGATCAGAGGACGCGGTCTTACAGAGCTCCTCTGCCACCTCTGCAATGTGAAAAGAAGAAAAAAAATACTCAGCTAAGAGGCAGTCACTATGCAAATCAACACAAATATGAACTGCACATTTACTGACCAGTTAAACCCACATACTGGAGAAAGTTTAAAAAGAGATTCATTGATTTGTGAAACTGTAGCCTGTGCATGTTGACTTGTTCTTTCTCTCCTTTACTTCTTCTGCCCTCACATATTTTGAATGCCTTTCTAAAAGTCAGTAGTCTACATGAGATCTAGTTTGCATGATCAGTCAAGTCACTGCATGTATTTTAGAGGCTCAATAAGAGCATGTTTGGAGCGCCACAAAAAGCAACGAGTCAGAATAAGCTGCATGTTTCTGTACCTTCAGAAATGCTTGAGCCATGAAACATTGTTTCGAAGGCTTGGTGGATCTCTGCAAACGATGGTCGATCCAGTGGGCTCCACTGCCAGCCTAACAGAATGAGAAACAAAAAGACAATTAAAAAAAGATTGCATTACAAGAAAGCAGTGTAACGATTACATGCAACTTAAAATGGGTTATTAAGTAAGCTTTTTATTTCATTTTATTTTTTCCCCCCTCACAAGACCTGTATACAGACTTATTTTAATGACTCAATTCAGACTTGTACACACTAGCACTCTCTGCATATCTTTGAAGTGTGGTACAACTACTTGGTGAATAACAGGCAGGTAAAATAACATGCACTCACATGCCCTCATGAGTTCATAAACTTTGGGTGGGCATCCCTCAGGTTGCTCCATGCGATAGCCTTTCTCCAAGAGATCGTAGACCTGAGACAAATCGATACCCGGGTATGGAGACATGCCATAAGTGGCAATTTCCCAAAGTAACACTCCGAAAGCTGTAGGACAGATGAGTTTGAAGGATCAAAAATGAGCACACTGAAAATTCAAGAAAGCAAAACAAGACTGAAAAAGATGTACTGCTCACCCCAGACATCAGACTTGATTGAGAAGGTGTTGTACGCAAGGCTCTCTGGTGCAGTCCATTTGATGGGGAACTTGGCCCCAGCATGGGCAGTGTAGGTGTCACCAGTCATTAATCGGCTCAGGCCGAAATCAGCAACCTTCACAACATGATTTTCACCGACCAGGCAGTTCCTTGCTGCAAGATCCCTGAGAGGGGAAGAGAAAAAAGAAAGTTGGAAAATTAGAAAAAGACACACACACACACACACACACACTTACATGCATGCATGCACGCACGCACACACACACACACACACACACACACACACACACACACACACACACACACACACACCCCTTACCTGTGTATGAAGTTCTTTTTCTCTAGATATTCCATGGCAGAGGAGATCTGTGTGGCCATGTATAGCAACACAACAGCATTCACCTCATCCCGTTCACACTCTCTCAAGTAATCCAGTAGGTTGCCATGTGGCATATATTCAGTCACAATGTAGAATGGAGGCTCTAATGTACACACACCTGTGGGGGATGTAGCAGTTAGAATACACATCACAGCAACAGCTAAGAATGTCTTTAAAATAAAGCATGTATGTTTTAAAAAAACAGGGAAACATATAATTCATTCAAAAGAAGGGGGTGATTTTTTTCCCCTCATTGTTCATAAATACTGACCCAGTAGCTGAACGAGGTTTGGGTGTTTAACCTCTTTCATAACTGCCGCCTCTTTCAGAAATTCTTCTACTTCCATAGTGTCCTCCTGTCATTGCAGAAAAGAAAATAAGTTTTGCTTTTCTTTTTGGTTATTTATTTATTTATTTTTTAAATCAGTGGGTTGGACAGAAACAGGAAATGGTGGGAAATGCAGCACCAAAAGGGTTAATCACATGTAATACAACAGCCCACCTGCAGGTGGTGATCTGTGATAATTTTTTGGCCATGCCCCATAATTAACAGCTACAAATGTGATACTTTACAGCTACAGTGATAAACAAATAATCCATATATACAAAAACTGTTCTAACCTTTAGTGTTTTGACAGCCACAGTGAGGTTGTACTTTTTCCACACTCCTACATACACCTCCCCATACTGGCCTCCTCCCAGCTTGTGCTTCATGGTGATGTCTGTGCGCTCCATCTCCCACTTATCATGGATGGGTGACACACCGTACACTGTGGGCTTGTTGCATTTGGGTGCAGGGTAGTGCAGTGTGGTGACCAGGCCATCAGGTACAGTGGAGTGGTGATGGACCAACTCCGCCAGAGTGGCAAATCGGCTTTCAGATGTTACATATACCTGAGCCATCGAGGTGAACAAAGAAAAAAGAAAAAAGTCAAGATTGTGAAGGAAGCAGATGATGTTTTTCTTTAAAATACCACTCTAGTGAACCCATTCAAAAACCCAAACACAGACAAACATTCAAGTATCCTTCTACCTTTCCATCAGTGGCTGTGTTGATCCGATAGTGGTACACTCTGCCCTCATAGCGCAGAGATATGGATAGTTGTCCAGGGCTGCTCTCGCTTTCCCGCACCAGAAAACTTCCATTGATCAGTGATGAGAGTAGATACTCTGCAGCACTGCGGGAAACAGGCCCGTGGTACCAGCTATGCTTCTCCAGGCTGTTGACTGGTGTGATGTAGTTGGAGGGAACCCATCCCTGACCGTTTTTAGACCTCACTTCACTCCACTCTCCATTCTGGTTGTAACCCAACACGCGCAGCTTCTCACCTGGACACAGGAGGAGAGATTTGTATAAATAAATTAAATGGTGCCTATTATATAGGAAAAAGTGTAGTCAGCTTATCAGTATTTCGTCAATCAATTTAGACAAATCCTACTACTTCAAAACATACCTTGTTTTGATTTATTTTCTGTTTAATTTTTTCTCAAAAATATAGGGAAAAAAAACACTTCAAATAGCACTACATTGCTGTAATGCTTTGATAACAGGTCAAACAGAAAGAAGAGGTTTCACAGGCATGACTCGCCTCTCAGTAAAATTACATCAAAAGCTATGGAACAATGAAAGGGTTGGGTGAACATCATATCTGTCACAGAAGGCTAGGCAAATCTAGGCCTGTACTGACTTGGTCTGCTGTCTCTATCTGTCTGCCTCTGACGTCAGTGCGAGAGACATGAGGGAGCGGAAAGGCTGATGTGCTGGAGACTTTAACAGGGAGGCACAACAAAACAGTGAAAGGCACAGTGATCAGACTTGCCAGTTGGATAGAGATTTGGAGAAAAAGAAAATAGATTAATGTGGAAATAAAAAAAAAAAGAGGGTAGTGGCAGGTTGGGTGTGATAGTGGAACCAAATAACACATACTGCAAAGGAAGGGGGTATTAGTCTATCAACCTTGTCTGCTCACCTTCCACTAAGACTCTAAGTTTACTCACTAATCCATTAACATTTTCTTTCAGCAGCTCTGATGATGACATAGTGTGTCATCTATAGGTGGTGTTCAGACTAAAAATCCAGCATTAAAATAAAGCAAGAGGCTTTGCTGGTGGTGCAATAAAACCTGAAGCAGGAGGCTTTAAAAGTTTATCAGATGCCAAAACACCGGACACTAGTGTATAAAACTCACAAACAGGATAGTTGCAAGATAGTTCTAATTAAAGCAATTCTTTTCTTCTATCACAGGGTGAATGATAGAAATACACAATTCAGACCGTGACTTTTTGTTACGGCATTGCTACAAGACGGCCCTGGTGCCTCCTGCACTGCTGCTGTCATTTTTTAAACACAGGGCAAAAGTTTATTTTGAGCAAAGTCATGGGCTATCATTATTTGCCTAATATCTTAAACTCTGAGAAATAGCAGATACAAGGATTGTGTAATAGGCTGTTCACTTAAACAGTGCAATGCAACAAACTTTCAAGTAAAATAACTACCGCGAGTGCTGTTAGAACCCTATTAACATTCAACTAACCAGTGCTGCAGGGCTAGCTCCTAAAACTAAACACACTGTACTAGCAATCAAGAGAACTACATTAAACAAAGATGGTTATCCACATCCAGCCCACCAATCCACTGGTCTCCTCTGTGTCTGCCTTCTGTGCCCCAAGTTTTGTGGGAGTGGAAACACTGACTGTCTCACTGTCTCACACTGGGAGCCACATGTGCCTGAAGCAGGGCTTTGGTCTGGCCTAGTCAGGCCTGGCACAGAGAAGAGACAATGATTAGCCCCAGACACGGCCTGTTAAGACCCCCTCTGTGACCGGCCTCTGCCTGCTGTGCTTATCCACCTGCTATTATTCCAGTCAAGCCGATTTCATATTAACACAGCATTAGAGGCCTGCTGGCTGTTTCCCATGCAACAGAGCAAAGAGTGGGACAGATAGGAAAAGTGAAGTGGAACCTGGGAGCGCACATGTGCTTGCGTGTGGGCAGGAATCTCAGATTCACTCCATGAGTCAGGGTCTAAACATCATTTCCATCCCAGGCAGCTGCCATGGAAGTCTTAAAATGATGGATAATTAACACACTGCCATATTAAACACATTAGAGTGGATGGTGACAGAAGCCTGGATGTCTGAAAAATATTATGAGGATATTTTAAGCTCATCGCCCCAGGGAGAACTGGATGAGTGAGTTAAGTGCTGCTGGATGAGAGAAAAGAGGTCTGGACTAAAAGAAAGAGTGCGTGGACTAAGAGGCAGAGCAAATAAGAAAATTGCAATTATGGCAAAGTACGAGCATCACTGGTGTTTCAGGTAACACTGTCTTGTTATGAGGTACAATCTGATTTAAGTGCAATGAATAAGGAAGTGGAAATGCCTTAGGCTTATAGGCAGTGTGAAAACTATAGCATTAAAGAGCTAGTGGAATGTGGGTGTCTGAGGCTCAGATACTTGCTGATGTCATAAGATAATCTCTATTGACACACGGCATTCCTTTTGGACAACACCTTTCCAGGTGGTGCTGACCTGATACCATTGCAAGCACTGCCTTGAAGATTTTACTGATGACTCTTCACGTATGGATATCACTGTGCTCTGTTGCAACATGTGTTGTTTACAAAGGTGCGGCTGTAATGATCAAAGATGGAGAAAAAAAAAAAACCTCAAGTGTTTGGCTGTAACCAGGCAACAACATTTAGTGATGATAAATGGAAAGAATGCGCTAAAGTTTTTGTGAAACCAGTTTGTGGTGGTGAGACAGCTAGCAGGTAAATATCAACCACCTATAGAGATTTTAAGGCCAAGGTTATTCAATTTTTCCCCCTCCAACTTCAGACTAGGATTTTACCTTTGGTGATGCTGAGTGTGTTGTCTCCACTAGCAACAAAGTCATAAAGTGCAACAAAGAGGTTAGGGTCGCTCTCGGTAGCGCCCAGTAGGTTCTCCTTGGAGCTCCAGCGCACCGCCTCTGTCAGAGCTTCTGGTGAAAGAGGAGAAGCAAAAGAAAAGGCATTTCATTCACACAGGTGAACAAAGCAAATCATAGCTCCACTGTTGGCTGGTACCCTCAGTGAAGAAAACCGTATAAAAAAAAAAAAAAAAAAAAAAAAAAAGACAATACAATTTTGCTGACTAACAGTCTTCTTTGGTAGACACTTAATACAGAAAGTTGTCCTGTACCACTACTGACCTAAAGATCAACAGTACCTGAGCTGCAGGGCACCCCAGCAGCAAATCTGGTGACCCATAAAACCTAACATGTTTCCAGAATCCTAAGACTATCCTGCTGATTGTCTACCTGTCTTTCGAGGCCGAGTCCCCAGTCTGAAACCTGTGCGGAGTTGACAGCCACTCAAAGCAGCCCACTCATCATCAAAACTGCCGCTCGCCTGAAGGCACCTCAAAAGCATCACTTTACTCAACCAACTCTCTTTATGAACACTTATCACTAGCTACACAAACAGGCCTGCTGTGGGCCAGCTATAGTCTGAGATAGGAGTGTCTCTGCATTTTTATTTGTGAAGGGTAAAAGGGAGGAGCTATTAAACCAATGGGATGGGAAAGCTCATACAGAAGGCTTGAATGACACACACGCACAATGATGAGTTAGTACATGCATGGCTAACACGTATGGTGCTTTACAGCTGCTCCCAACATTGCTGCATGTCTGGACAGCTGCTTAAAGAGTGGGAGAGGATTGCAGTGGAATGGAGGGAAGCCAGATGAAGAAAAGGCCCTGCAGTACAAAGAACTGCACGCAAACAGAGAAGCTGCTACATAATTTTTTTTTTTTTTTTTTTTTGAGTATCTTTAAACATATACAACGCCTTTGATAAAAAAAGAAACAAGGGCCTAATCGATGTAATCTGCCTGTACAATGTTATTTTACATTTTAATTAGTGAGAAAAATAAGAGGTTCACAAAATATACACACATTTTATTTTAAGTGAAAGCAATACCCCTAAATCTTAATCATATTCAGTGTCAGATGGGTTTATTCGGGAGGCTGTGGTTTCTAAATGTGCAGGATTTCATTACTGATTTGTGTTTATAAACAAAACAATACAAACTCCAAAATGATGGCAAGAGAATAAACAGAAGTGCTATGTTTTCGCTCTCATTATTCAACACCTGATGTCATCTCCAGCTACCACCTACATGTACAGGCAAATGTTTAACAAAGCAATTAGCTGATTCACAGCAGATTTCTTTGTCCAGGATCAGCTGCACTAAAGTCACTTCAACTATCAAATCAGATGATGTTATGTTCAAGATTACACAACAACATGTAAAAACCAACATTTGCTGATCAATCATCATCATCATAGCATCACCATTCCTGGAAGATCTCACTCAACCTCAACACACAGGAGGTACTAAAAGGGTCTCAGGTTTTTTGGAGGCCATCTAAATTCTTTATCAATAGCAATTACAAATTCATAGGAGCAAGACATTTGGTCTTCTATTCCAATATTAGCCGTCTACAAAACTAAACAACTAAACTAAAAAACAAAACTAAACAAAAACACATGCTACAAAACCAACAGGAAACTGGTGCAATAAAAAAACATGATATTGGCTGTAAAACTGAACTCTAATGCCAGCAAATGAAAGAACAATCACACACAGAGCTCAAGAGTTTACAATTCTTTTGGTCGACAAGGTTTGATGAAAAACATTTTATCATCAACCCTGTGTGATTAAGGCAAACTTTTCACTCTTTATCTGGTTAAACCATGTCAAATACTTCATTTTCACCAGACCAGTCAATTTAAAACACTGAGTGACAATTATGTGCGACTGCTCTAAATCAGACAGAGGAACAAAGCTGGTAGAAACCCATCAAGAATTTACACCCCCCCCCCCCCCCCCCCCCCCCCAATACTTACACAATTTAGTAGGCACACAAAATATACATTAGTATGAGAGCAGTGTTTTTCCAGTGTGCCAGATCTACAGAGATAAAGGCTTTAAACAGGACCTAAATCTTGTCCCCTAAAATGCAGCTGTATGTAGTATTCTTTCCAGTATGTAACAATATCTATATACAAAATTTGCCCACCTTTGTTCCGGACCAGCATGCACTGCAACGCAGCACTAGCTGTGACCTGACTCAGCCACAATTCCCAGTACATCTTCTGCTTTGGTTTGGACAGCAAAAAGCCTCAGAGTCCACAAAAACGCTGTTTTCCTTAGTTCACTGCGACTCCAAACAGTTTTTTCTTTTTTTAATCCAATTGTGTCTCAGACAATGGAGACTGTCGAGTACATTACCTTGGCAAAAAAAATAACTAAGGAGCTCGAGCCGGTTCTTTAAGTCATCTTTTTTCACTGTGGAGTACAAAAGTTGTACACGCAGCAATCAGAGACAGAGCAAGACGAAGGCATCCTCAGCCAAATTATTTACTGATGTTGTCCTGGACTTAAGCCGCCCTAACTTCTGACATTACAGTAGTGAATACCAGTCTCCTGCTGAAATCTCCCCACTAGCTTTGATGTGGCCTAAGGGAGTCAAGATTTCCAGAGTCCATCTGGAGAACACAGGCACCCATGACTGATGTTTGGAGGCTGAACACACTCTGAAAGATGGCAAAAAGTGGTAGAGAGAGGGAGCAAAAAAGACATGTGGTTTTGGGGGGGGGGGGTCATGCACATACAGAGGTTTGGGGGTAGGGCAGGCTATATGGCATGGAGAAAAGATGTGTCCATGTGTGAGTGTATGTGTGCTTAGGGAGTGTGTGAGGACTGTGGCCAACAGCAGATGGCTGGTCTTGTTCCTCCAGGGGGAAGAGGTCCTATTGGCGTGTGCATAAACGTTCATGACTGCAATTGCTGTAGTCAGGCCGAGCCAACTGTCAGAGCTGCTCCTCTTACATATTTACATATCAGATTGCTCTTCTCAGGAAGTTTTTTAATGAAAAAGTGATATAATGCCATTCGTCAAAAGGTCCCAACCTGAGAAATCTCAATTCTAGAGAATTCCAAGAAAAACAACATAAAGAAACTCCTTCACTAATGAGTCAAGATTCCAAGGGTTAAATTAAATAACCTGATTACATTAAATTCTTTTCACAGCACAATCTAGTTCCATAAAATTGGTATTTTTTAAATACGTCTTAAATCAGGCAAGATGCTGTGGCCTCATGTGCTGAAATGTTTGATTGAAGGAGCAGTTGGCCAGCGCGGGGTATGTCGTGTGCCTGTCCGGGTGCCTCAGTGAGTGTGTGTGCTGTGAAGTGCAGCACATGCGCGTTCTGAAGAAACTACGGCTTTGTGTTGAATGGAGCAGAGCGGGTGTTTGCAAGTCTGTGGAGCATGCCAAGCCTGCACCCCTAAGACAGCTGCGACAGAGGTGACCCTTGTACCGGAGTACACATGCTCACATCACATGCACAGATATCAGCGATGATACCATTTCCCTGGCTGGGAAGCAGCTGTTTGAGTGTTTGTGCCTACAAGTGTCTATAAAACTGTCACATCACCAACCAAGCACCTTGTGCCAAATATTAAACTACACAATAATATCTTCTGCACACCCTAATCAAAAACAATACTGATTGTATCTGAAGCCCATGACCAGTGAGGTAAGGTGGTATTTTCAGCTGCTGGAGAAGAAAACATAGCAGCACGACATCCAGAAATAACTCTGCACAGCACATAGTGACGACGGTGTGAAGATAAACGGCTAACTGCCTGCAGGAAGTGCGAACAAAAACCCGACACAATACTGCGGATGAATACACATACACGAGACATTATGTGAGCCTGACATGCCTGATCAGATCCTGCAGTGTATTCCGAAACAGAAAGAGTGGAAAGTTCGATATCCTGGTGGGAGGAAGAGGCCCAGAGGCTAAAATTCATGCTGTAATCTACCACCTATGACTATCTTTTGACAGTCACTGATTATCCTGCTGCTTTGTACCAATTATCTAAACTAAGGTTTTTTTTTTCTTTTTGTTCCAACTCTCATAAATGCTTTAAGAGTATGTGACATTTTTAGATTTGAGATTTTTTTTAACATACACAGAGAGTTTAAAGCCGCAAAAAAAAAGCTTAACCCCCCCCCCAAAAAAAACCCAGAGCAAAATAGGGTAAAATTACCAAATGACTGGCTTTACAATCTGTACAGTATATTGCTATGTGTACCTTTAAACATCTGATCCAATACAGATGATTGATATGATTATGGTTAACTGAAAGTTTTAAGCAAAATTACAAACTCAGACTTGTCTCAGACGTGCACTGCAGCCCTGAATTTTTCAGGTGCATGTGAGAATGTCAGATAATAAATGGTCTTTAACATGCCGGCTCCCTAGTACAATGTCTGAGCAGATAACGGTCCAGTGGGTTCAGAGTCAGAAAGAGGGAGTCACGCGCCCTACCTCTGGCACCCTTGCCCTACACCTCAGACATGGGCTACATGTCAGAAAAGACAACTTCAGTTTTTTGTCCCAACCAACAACAATTCTCTCCAAAAGGAGTTCACAGGTGAAAAAAAGCAAGCAAAAAACCCCAAACTAAACCAAACTAAACCAAACCAAAAAAACAGCAACAACAAAAAACTTATTTCAGGTTCAGGTTTTCTTCTTTTTTCTGTTGTAGGTAAACTCTTTGGGTTTTGGACTACTAACTGATATAACAAGACACTGACTGAGGAAACAATTTGTAGCGAATGAAACAACCACTTGACATATTTGTAACATGCAGCCAGGGTCATAAAATATTGGTGCTACTGTGTGTAGGACAAACAATTTATCTAAGAAACAACCTTCAACTAACAGCGACTGAAATAAAGTAACAATGTAGACAAACTGATATTAAATGGACTTGATAGGATATGTTTTTTTAATACAGTATTTCAGTAACTATTTTAAATCACCACCAATCTGTATAATATATGGAATCAGTCACTGTTAAATAACTGTACAATTCAAGATAAATCATTACCAGAGAATTCCTTGCTTAAAATAGGCCTTTGGGGGTGGGGGGGGACTACACATGAAAGCATGATTAGTCTGCATCTAGTTAAGGCAAAGAGTCTGCTTTACTTTAGCTCCCAGATTTTTATGCATTTTCCTGTTATTTTTAGCCATTTGATAAACAAAAATATATTCAAAGCTTTAGTACATTACACCCAGGCTACACCATTACACCCTACTTAAAAAGTTAAAAATATTTTGATTACAGTACTGGCTATTTTTCTTTCCTCTAATGGAACACCAAAAACCTGAATACTGGAAAAAAATAATAAAATAAAGGGTGAATATTATGTCAATAAATTAATTTGTTTTTAAGACATCACCAAAACCAGTCAACAGAAATCCAAGGATGGTGGAGAGTCAGTTGTTGTTCATGAGGACTAGACAAAGGACAATAGCCTCATTAATGCCATATCACGTGTGTGTGTGTGTGTGTGTGTGTGTGTGTGTGTGTGTGTGTGTGTGAGAGAGAGTGTGAGTGAGTGACAGAGAGAGAGAGTGAGTGTGTGTGTGTGCGCGCGCAAGAGTGTGTGTGTGTGTGTGTGAGTGAGAGTTAGGAATACATTTCTTGTTTGTAAGCACTTGAAATGTATAATGTGAAAAACAGAGCTTCTGCTTGCTGTCAGTTTCAAACAGCCACTCATTTAATCAACTATGGATCTATGTCATACATACATATGCACATAATAATCATGCTCTTGTGCAAACTGTTTCCTGTTAATACTGGCAGATTTACATCACCCTCAGTGTTGCAAGCACCTCTGAGAAAACAGTAGCACATGCTGGTACACTATAGCCCATTACTGGAAACGCCTCGTCTATTCATCTACTATATTTCCATGTAGCCAGCCATGGCTACAATAAATACACCAATAAGGGAGTGGACGTCAGGATGGGCCCAAGGAGCAGTTGGATCATCCAGGAATGGAGCCCTAACTGATGCCTCACCCTGCCTCTCCCCTCTCAGGGCTTGTTATGGGTTGATAATGAGCTTTAAGTGCTTCCCTCTAGGTGTGCTGGCAAAAGAGCTAATTGCTACAGTATTGTGACAGCAGAGAAGAAGAGGGCCATATAATGCTCCAACACTACAGGGGTCTGCTTCCAAAATGGGGCCAATGACATGAGCTGACCAGTCAGCACCAATTTGTGCGTTTATTTCACTAGACAAAATGCAAATTGATGCGTGCGTGTGTGCACACACACACACACACACAAACAAAAAAGCTTTAAGCGTTAAACTGGAGTCATCTAGGGTCACAGATTATAGGGATTAAAATATCATGTATTATGATATAAAATTTCAGACCAAAGCGTGTTTACTTTGACAAGTCCCCACAGGTAAAGAGGTGTAATTACTAATTACTACAACAGAACTTTCCAAAGCCTAAGGGGACACTCTCCTTGCTACCACCTCTGTGCTTTTCTTCAATTTTTGCAGTGTTTATTGAAGGACTGGTGGACTAATCTTGAAGTCTGAACAGCTAATCAGTGTGTGGTGTGGTTAAGCCGTGCTAGGGTGTGGGTTTAAGCTGCTTTAGCCTCAGTCAATTTAAAGAACGAACTGGAGCCAAAAGACAAAATATATTACATTGTATGCTTAATCATAAGATAGTGGAAATGCCCATGGCTGCAAAACCAACCCACTGGAGCATTTATATTTACTTTATATGCCCTGCTGAATCACTGCTTGATTAGATTATTTCTCTACTTGTTTTATACATAATCCAATTATCTATTTAATGTTACTTACTGCAGCATAATTATTTAAAATTAAACATGCAGTCCTTTACATATCAAATCACTGAAAGTAATGCAAAAAACAAATACACACAAAAAAACAAAACAACTCTGAATTTTTGAACTCTCCGAATAATCAAATGTATCACACAGGATATCTGAGTACAGCAGTACCACAGCGCACCCAGATTAAGGGCTTCTGACAGACTGGTTATCTGGTGGGCAACTATGCTTAAAGAGCAGGACACACTGAATAATCCTCAGTAAGAGCTTCACCACATTACAACTTCACTGGCGAGGATGGAAAGAAAGGAAGAAAGAAAGAGCGTATGAGCACGTACATGCATGTGTGCAACTGCTTGCAGTAAGCATGTGCAAGTGTGTATTTCTAGCCAAGTTTCCAGCCTGCAACCTAAAAGATAAGATAAGCAGCGATGATAATGCCAGCAACAGAGGATTTATACTAAAAGCGAATCAGCGCTTAACAGGTTTGGCACAGAGACTTGCACCCCCCCCACACATTTGCAGTTTAACAGTGAAAACTGATTTCACTGTGAGCTACTTCAACAATTTGGCTAGATCTTCCTAGAAAGTTTAAAACATTTGGTGTTTTGGTGTTTTTAAGCTGACAGATGCAAGAGATGGCTTTACCATCTGCACAGCCAATCACTCACTGTTCTGATTAATCCTCACCCTTTAATGATAAAAGCCACAGAGAGTTGAGGCCAAGGAATAAAAACTAGGATTGTGGTTTTGGGAGCTACAACATTGACTGGTAGCAGATGCAATGGCTTAAGGCTGAAACTGGGAGTTGAAGAGCGAGCAAACAACAAACTTTGGAGAAAAAAAAAAAGAAGCTCTTTTTAAATCTCCACCTTGTTATCTTATCAAATATCATTTGTGTGGTAATGGTTTATAGCATGTTCATCATGAAGCGTTAAGATTTAACAGACATTTTAATTTTCTTAGATTTGGGATTTAAGCCCATCTCAACATCCAGGATTCAGTAGAAGTTTGGGCGAGGAGCAAATTCTCAGTCTGTTTGACAGAGAGGCTTCACAAGTATTTTGTAGTACAGAGTAGGTTTGGGATGAGGGAAGCACAGACCAACATAAATTATTTAAACACACATCTATTACAGAGAGCACAATGGTGAATGTAATTTTCAGACACAAGCTATGTTTATCAGAGTTAAGAATTATCTGCACAGAAACACCATGCTTCTGTGCAGCATCCGTTGTATCACACTGATTGCAATCTCTGAGACTCATCAGTTTTGCCCCAATTTCTGACCCAGAGGAGGTGTGGTCATGGCTCCTCCTAGTGGTTAATGGGAGTCATTAGGACTAAGAGGTTTCTTTTTATCAACATATTATCTTTACTCCAAGATATTATCTTGCAAAGGCAATTAAAATCTTCCTCACAGCCATAAAGGTGTCTGAAACAGCTCTCCCAAGATACTGCACTGGCTGCTGCAAGACTTATCCTGGTTGTTGGAGCTTTCGCACGGAGTCCACAGAAAAGCAGATTTGTCTCTAATCTAATTTCACCCGTGATGCAAATCAGCTTAGGTCCTTGAATCCTGGATCCAGGAATCTCACTTCTCCTCTGGGCAGATTTACCAGTACTGTATTTTAGATACAGCCGGCTCTATGTGCATCATGAGCACTGCAGTAAAAATAAATAAATACAAAAATATCCAACCCACTGATCTGTCCCAATTTCTCTGATCTGTTTAGAGTAAAAATAGATCAGACTTGTTTTATTGAATTTATAAACCTTTCAGAAGTACTGTGGATTTTCTTTGCACATAATAAATGTAGGTTATCTTTAGTGAATGTGACAAATATGTGAAGTGACAAACCGCAGTACAACCTTGAATCAGAAATCCCATTCACATTCACAGGACACTCCCCCCACTGCAGTGTATATCAGATGAACCCACTGCAGACATGAGATCTCTGAACTCCTGACAGAGCTAAAGAAGGGGACTATCAATATGTTGCTGCCACTGATTCATCAATACTGCAACTGAACCAATAACCCTTCGAGACGGATGTTTGAACAGCTTCCTTTGAATCAACACAGAGACAGTCTGCTCCTTGTTTGTCCTTGTTTAGCTCAGTGTTTTTAAAGCTGGCTTGTCTGTCTAGTGGGGCTCCGTCTTATTTGCAGACAGGGATGCGACATTAGATTTGAACTGAGGAAAATTTCAGCAGGGGAGAAGGGCGGATTCACCTTTTCTAAATTGGCTTAAGAGAAAGGCTGCCCAAAGCTGGAATTTACAGATGTCTTCACAGTACGTGAACACAGAGGGGAAGCAGAGTCCTCGAGCCAAGCATATCGACAGCTAATTTACACCAACAGCCTCCAGCCTCATTTGTCACCCAAAACGACAAATGTGGCATACTGATAAAAACTTTAGTGGAAGCATGTGCACATAATACCCACTGATACTAGAAAGACAGGCAGCAGCACAGAGGCATGAGTTCGGCAGACAAACATGCATTCCTCACAGACTGGCACCTTCAATTACACCCCAAGAAAGCATCATTAAACCTTAGAAGTATGTTAGTCTGTTTTATACAGTATAAAGTTTGTTATGTGGAAGCTCGAGTAAAACACCCTGTAGATTTCAGTATGAATACAGCGATGCCAACAGCCATAATCCTGTATGCATACATTTTTAAAACTTCTTTTTAAATCATTATCTTGAAAATAAAACTTTTGCAAATGCAGATCCTACCTTTGGATTTTTAAACGGCTGCATGCTCTCACTAACGCAGTGATGGAAACATAGTTGAAGGCCGATAATTGGGGTCAATGTCAGCAGATACAGGATCACTGCCTGGTCAACCTTTCTGGTGCTGTTTGATTTTTCTTTTTTGTGTGTTAGCAAGCAAATAAACAGCTGAGAAACCACCAAACATTTCATTTTATACACTTTTGAATATAGAAAACATCCTAAACATTTAAGATTTTGCTAATACCGCTAGCATTATGACATGAAGTTTGAACCATGGAGGCTAACATTTGTGACATCTGCCCATATCTACAGTGCCAAGCGCTCCTTCAGCTGTTCGACACTTAAATACATGTCTCAGGAGTGCAATGACTGAAAAAAGCCTGAGGGGGCTTGCATTGACTGAAACTGATGCTGAGGGTGTTCTGCTAGAGTACAACAAGAGAGGGATGCAGCAACTTCAAATTTCTGATTATTTATTGCAGCAGCTCAGTACTGTCTTGCTGTTGCACCTCACTGATTCTGTCTGTGTCTGTTTTTTTGATGTTGCTGCTGCCAAATGTAGGTATCAAGTGTAAATGCACATTCCTCTGGGATATATCCAGTATAGATGTTGTCTGTTGGTCTTATGTGTTTGTTCCTAGGCTAATCAGATTTTTATGGGGGGGTGTATAGGTGTGGTTAGCAAACACTCAGGAAAAAAAAAATGCATGCATCAATCTCTCTCTCGTGCCTGCTACGTTGCAGGGGGTGGGGGGATAGTAACGTGGTGTACTATGAATTTAAGTCCTGTTGCTGCCACTGCAAACCCATGCATAAACATTACATTACAGTACTGTGTAAAAGTCTTAGAACACCCCCAATATTATATTTTTATATGTTTGGAAATACAGTAAATATGGGAAAATCAGTTTGTACAGTTCTAACAAGCTTGAAAGTCAATATCTTATATGAGCACCTTTATTCTTCAACACAGCCCGAACTCTCTTTGGGAAGCTTTCCGGTAATTTCTTTAAGCAGCCTTCAGGAATAGTTCTCCAGGCTTCTTTAAGAGCATTCAAAGCTCTTCTCTGGATGCTGACTGCCTCTGTTCTGCTCTCTGTTAAGATGATCCCACTCTCCTTCAATAATGTTAAGGTCTGGGCTTTGGGGAGGCTAATCCATGACTGATAGTGTTCCATTGTGTGCTTTTTCTATGTAGGCATGTTTTTACTACATTATAAGTGTGTTTGGGATCATTGTCATGCTGAATAATGAAGGTTTTGCCAATCAGATGATACCAGATGATACTACATGGTGGATCAAAATCTGACAGTACTTTTTTTGCATTCATATTTCCATCAATTTTGACAAGATCCCCAACACTACCGTTTCCCCGTTTCTTAAGGACATGACTCTCAGATACTGTTCATCTGCTGTAGACAGTTTTTAGGCCTGCCGGTTCTTTTGTCCTCTGCTTGTGCAGTTTCCTAAATTTAAGGACCCCACTGCACACCATGCTGAGATATGCCAAATTCTCCACTGACGTCTCATTGGGAATCACCATGTCGGTGCAAAGATTAATTTATGCCTGTAAAACTGTTATCCTTGGCAATTTTCATAGATTCAATTAAAGAGATGGGGAAAAATAATGTGTTTTTGTGACAGGCTGCTAGTAACAAAGTTCCTAAAGAGACAATTTAAAATCGGTTCGTTGCTAAGTTGTAGACAACACTGGTTCATCCCTTGAGTTATGTACCTTTTATGACTCAGTCTTAAGCGGCTTAACAAACAAACAAGAAATTTCTCTGAAATTGGTTGGGTACAAGAACTGGAAAATGAGTGAAAAGGCAGCCAATTTCCAAAGGAAAACTTTGAAAGGCCTTAGAAAGCCTGAAGAGCTATTGCTCAACAACACTTAAAAAAAAAAAAAAAAAAAAAAAAGATGAACGTCTGGCTGCTTGGAAGCAAAATATAAAGAAATGAGGGCTGGCTCAAGACTTTTGCACAGGACTGTACATCAAACCCCACTGATGTGAAAAAACAAAACCTCACCTCACTGGTCTACTCACACAATACATTTTACTTTACTGCCATGGCACCTGAATTCTTCCACACGGGATCAATCAAGTTCATCTTAACTCCCATGCATGATGTCATCATCAAATGAACAGAGATCCAACTTCATCACACACTATAAAACTGATCATTTTCATTTAGTTATTTTCCCTCAAAATAATGACAAATAATATGAACCGAAGGAGCTCTCACACATCACAAAACATTATGTAAAAATAACAACTTGCTTTGTGGCTTTTGGTCATACTAAAACAGCAACTGTGGCACACACATTTCAGCTTGTAAAGCATCAGTATAGCAGATTTGCTAATATTATTAACAAACTGCCAATAATGTTTTGTTTTGGTAAAAAAAAAAAAAAAAAGTGATTACCTCATAAGAATCAAAACAGCTTCCTTAAAAGTATAGGTCCAACTGTCACCCACAAGGACGTGTAAGATAATGCTGCATCATTACTGCATGAATAGACTACAAGCAAAAAGGCAGTTTTATATTCAGTGAAAGACAGAGCACAGTTCCAAGCTTCCTCACTTAAGACTCTTTGTTCTATTATTGTGTGCTTTGAAGAGTAGCAGTCTCTCTGCAGAGTGGCTGTGTGACTGCATCCTGGATGCTATAAAAAGGCTACTCCTGCCCCGACACTGGAGAAAACAGAACAGTGCCGACAGTGAGCAGTGTTGCACTTAGTGGGTTTGCTTGTCTGTGTATGCACTTCAAGCTGAGGACTGTTACTTCTGAGATGTGAGAGCCAGGAATTGAAAATGCTTTCCATTCCCAAAAGGTTGCACCTTCCATGTGTCCTTGCTCACTGCAGTGGCGGGAGGGAGTTTGGTCTGGGACATCAGTGGAAAAAACTGGGCGAGTTGCACCAGTAGTTTTACATATATGCAGCATGTGTGAAGTACACATTCACTCAAGGGCACTCACGAGTCAGAAACCAAGCCAGCCGCAGGTAGACATCAAACTTCTGACCAAGTTTACGCTCAGTGTTCAATCAAGATGTGTGGGCAAAGGATTAGGAGAAGCTCTTTAAGAATAAAACATATTATAATAAATATGAGAACATACAAACCTAATGGATATTCTATAACCTCCATTACTTATAACCCCAGAAGTGCCATTAAGCAACCAGTCGAGGAGGCTTTGAGGAAGAAGCCTCGCCAACTCTCCATGACTCAAAAGAGAGAGATACTGAAGATCTGCAAGCAGATACCAACTTGAATACATCGCTTTGAAGCTCAAACACGGGCGGCACCTCCTCGTTTTTTTTGTTGGTGACCTCTTTTTTTGTATGGCCCCTAACCCACATTACTTTTTTTAATCATTTGAGCAGCCTTATGAATTATCTGATCTTCTGTGTGAGGCCAGACATGAACACGACAGTATGATAAGAAAAGAGTAGCTTTAAACCTTGATGTGTGTATAGGGTAGTCATATAAGAGAAGGTCACTTAAATAATTGACACATTTGCCATTAGATCAATCTGTGCAGTCAGTTTGCTGAGTGTGTTGTAACTGTAGACACGAGGATGTAAGCGAGCATGTGAAAACCACTAGGTACTGTAATGTGAGCCTGAGGTGGTTGATATTGTGAGTTAATGGAGTGGAATTGTTAGTCAACCACCGGAGGCAAGAATCAGTGTTTCCAAACCGGGTATCACATAGAGGGGCCTTGGAGGAAACAAGTTAACCTCTGGGTATGACCCTTTGAATCGAGCAAAGGAGACTCTCCCTCTCTTCAAGAACAGTATACCTCTTTTGGGATACTTTGGTGGCATGGACCATATACATACGTCCCAACAAAGTAATGACTTGGAATCAAATCACGGCGATACATTTATTGCTCTTTAGTAGATAGCTGACATATACATAATATGCATACACAGACAATGGAGAAATTAACACACAGTAAAATGGATGAGGCATGGAAAGCTAATGTTGGCTGGCATGGCTATTTCCGCTAACGCGTCGTTGTCAAATAGCATGGAGTCGGTTAGCGAATCAGCAAAAAGCCAAAAAAAATCTAAATCAGATAGATTTCATCTCCGCTTCTAGTTTTATAAGTACTGATTTCTCTTTACCTGAATGCTGCGTGAATATATTGATCCCTGGATCGGGCATATTGACTGGAGCTGTCCTGCCTGGCGGTGTCCCGGTGCTACTGCCGGGTTCCCGGGGTCTCCTCCCGACGCCGCTCCCCCGGTTCCCCTTCCCTTGGTGTGGTTGGGGCGCGTGGGGCTGTGGTGGCTGGAGTCCGGTCGATGTACCCTCACCGACGCGGCCAACCTGCTGTCCCATCCCGGTAGTTTGGCGTGAGGACGTTCGGGACGAAGCGAGCAAACCCCCCCTGCGCGCGTCTGGTTCACATTCCCCCAAAGGTGGAGCGGCCTGGCCCGAATACTCTTCCTCAATCCCCTCCCCGCTGTTCTTTCACTGGGCTAACGTGAGACTAGCCCGTGTTAGCTCCCCTGGTTAGCCTGTTAGCTAACGTTAGCGGCTATCAGTGAAACCCACCCACCCTGCCTTTAACAATAAAATCCCAACCCCGGGGTGTGACAGCAATTGCCTCTAATCCCTCGGTCCGGGTGGCATCCGAGTGGTAATAAAACACACCCGGCTGACTATATTCGGTCAAATTGAAGCTAGTTAGAATCGTTTTGCCGTTGTCCGGACGCTGCGCGCCCCCTCTGACGCCGCCATCTTTACCGCAGAATAGAAGATGTGTGTTGCACAAGGCGGGGGGTTCGCCTGGATCCACTATCCACTGTCAGCGTGATCCTCCACCTCCCAGCACCAACCGGGTTCCAGCAGCTCCCCAGCGCCCGTTCCTACAGCCGTGGAGGAAAAATGCAGAAACCCTAAAAAGTTTAAAACTTCTTACCTGTTGTTTGTTATTCATTTAAAATGGGATTGACAGGTTTAATTAATATATGACTAAACTGGTGTCCTTCATGTACTTAAATGGATGCATTCCCTTCATTAAAAAATACAGGGAATTAATATCACATACCTGAACACACCTTTTTTAATATATTCTTTAGAGTTTAAGAGGTTATGTAAACCTAGATACCTAGATACCTGTACTTGGAATTTAAAATGTGTGAAAAATCAACACAATAAAGACATGACTACTATTTATTTTGCACATGGCCCATTACATACATCTTGTAACATATAACAAAGTTGAATGAAACAGGTAAATAAAATACTTTTCTTATTCTTCATAGTTTTCAGGTGATGCCTAAAGAATGAATCAGACCTTTTCCTACAATCCAAATATAAACATGATTCATAAAAATGTCACGTGACACAACACCTACGTCGATGCCAGAAGAGATCACAACGAACACAAGTATGACAGTAAATAGGAAAAGCTCTGCTGCCAAAACTAAACTTCTTATGCAAATAAACAGGACTTCTGCAATTTGGCTTTTCACAATAGTTAATATTCTATTTGCTCACAAAATCTCAAAGGCATAAAACTGGTTAAAAAGCTCATTAAAATAATCTCTGCATATTAATAAAATAATTTTCTCGTAATTATATTTATTATTTTGGGAAGAAATTTTGAAAGTCTCACTAAAAATGTGCAGAGATTTTAAAAATAAAAGCTTTAATACAGTGCCACCTTGTGGTCACCCAGTTTTTAGACGTGAGGAGTAATATTCCACTGCTGGTTTTAGCTTTGTGTTGTGCACCTCATTCACACAAATGAGCGTAGCCGTCATGCATTTAAATGTGTCACAACTGTTAACTTATAATACAAACAGTACCTGAAACCCATTAAAAATTAAAAGCTGAAACCAAGTCAGCCTGACTAATCTGAAATGGCTTGATTAAAATGTATAATTGTGCACTTTAAATAACAATGCACTCACTTAATAAACAATCTGACAAACTGTAGCCCTTAGTGCTGATCAAGTGTCCTAACTATCCCAGGTTTAAAACATCTTAGCAGCCAGCTGCAAGTTTTAGAGTAGTTGTCATTTCTAAAATCACGGTGCAACCACTTGCAATATTAAGCAAAATACATCACTTTACAAATGCCTGTTCAAACCAGTACAACTGAATCATTAACAATACATTCGGCAGTCACAAAATAATTAAATCCATAAAGCTCAACTGTTATCACTGCTTTTACATATGGTATATGTTTATAATTTTTAATTATAACTATCACTTCATGTATAAATACAATATAATTATTGCATGTCCAGCTTCCAACTTGTGGCTTGACAGAAGGAAATCAACAGAAAAAGCAAGCATTAAAATGGGGAAATATGGGAGTTTAGGTGTGTTTAACTCATCACAGTCCACTCCGTACTGTGTGAAATGTCACCATTGTTTTCCTCTTTAAAGAAAACCAACTGAAACCTGAAGATTTTATACACAGCAGCAAACATTTTTCATTCTGAATCTTATGGCACTGGAAACAGATTGTGCATGTCCTTTCAAACAACATATTGAGTGCCCTTAAGTACAGTAGCAACTGTAAACACTTTGTTAAATATTAGTCATTACTGCATATGTGTATAATATTTGTATTCAGCTGCCATTTCACTATTGCCACTGTCATAATGGCACAAGGAGTGGCTTCACAGTTGATCAAAGCAAAGGGGAATACAGAAATATGAGAAAATTAAAGGACACATAAAAATAGGGGTTCACACATAATTTTGCACCAACTAGTAATTTTGTTTTGGAGTTATAACTTAAAACAGAAGGCATCATTGTGACTTTGCTGTTTTTTTCTTTCTGTTTTTGGCAGATACTTTTCCATACATTCTAATAACAAACAAATAACCTTAAATAAAACAAACAAAAGACCAAAAGACCAGAAGTTGTGACAGCAGCAGAAAGGCTGGTCTAATTTATACTGATCAGTGATAATCCTCCTCCCAGAAGTCCAGTTGTAGGTCACAGGGCACCAGAGTCTGCCATCGGGCCTCTCTCACAGCTCCAGGAGCGAGGCTTCAGTAACTCAAAGAAGGAAGCCTGAAACAAAAACAACATAGTTGAAAGCTGAATTTGTGTCTACACGTATTCTGAGCAATTGAATTTCCCTGCATCTTGGGGAAGAAAATGTGTCATGTGACTTTTATAAGCAATCCTGTGTACCTCCTTCAAGGGACAGTAGCGCTGGGCATACCACTCCTGAGAGTAGAGACAGATAATGACTCCCTGACCCAGGAACAGGGACGTCCACATGATTATGTTCCAGATGGGACCTTTCCTTTTGTCATGCAAAATGAAGTTGAACATCACTGTGAGAGGACAAAAAAAGAAGATGAGTGGAAAGATGATAAAAAAATGACACACAGATATATAAACTGACTGGGTTTTGTGGGTTTTCATCACCCAGGCAGGATAATGTCATTATTTGCTTCAGTAATATAATTTACAAAAGGCATTGAGGTCTCTTACTTCCAAAGCACATGAAGAGACAGAAGAGCACAGGATAGAAGAAGCCAAAGCAAATTGCAAGAATGTACTCATGGACCACTGCAGACACTGTAAACACAATGAGCATGGCGACTGGTCGACAACGCTTCTGAGACATCTGGAAAGAGAAGACCAGAGACACGAATACATCAATTACATGAAGTTTATTATGAATCATATATTTGTTTTTTGTTTAAACACTAGCATTCATTTGTTTCAAAAACATTTTGTACAAGCTAGTTTGCTGGAAACAGCAAACCTAAGGTGCTGGGAAGAATACTGCTGCTGCACGTTTACAGATGTTTGTGCTTTTAAAGACTGTAGTATAGCAACAGAAAAGCCACTCACCCACAGGAAGTCCCGGTACACATAGTAGTACAGCCAATCGTGGACAACTACATTCCAAGTGCGATAGTAATTGGCATAAGAGGTTGAATTCCACCAATCCTGCAATGTGCAGTCAAAAGCACATGAGTCAAATACTCAGTACAACAAAGAGACTTGGTGCAAATTTTAAAATGAGAGTAAAAGAAGTACCTTGTAAAACATTCTGTCGGAAAAGCAAAGCATCTCAGCAAAAGCGTTGAGCCAACAGTGGAGGAAAGCAAAGAATCCCAAGAAGAGGACCAACACTCCTGCCAAAAGGAATGCCTTTTCAACAAACAGCAATAATACATCTCTCATTTCAAGTGTCCTTAAATGTGTGACTAATCCTACCTGGCAAGATGGAGTTAAAGACACAAAGAACCATGGCTCGCAGATCAAACAGCTGCAGACTGATGCTGCGGAACTGAGGTATGCACAACCGCACAAACACGTAATAGGCATAAAACAGACAGCCAAGTACCTGTGGAGTGGGAGTGGTTAAGAAAGTAAATGCAATTTAAAAGTAATGCTTGCAATTTTAAGTCAAGTCCATATGAATATGCCAGAGGTCAGTACCTGAAGTAATTTTGAGACCACGTAGCCCCACCTGATCACTGGGTTCCTGTATTAGGTGAGAAAGAAGGTTTATACAGCAGTACTGTATAAACTACTGTTTGGTAAAAATACAGTAATCTGTATATATTCCATTGGAGACAGAGGAAAAAAAAAAAAAAAAAAAAACAGTACCTGGGATACTTGTCTCTGTAGATGAGTGTGGGTGCAAACAGGAAGTAGAGATACTGAGAAACCTGAGGGACCACTGGGCCAGGGCCTACATAAAACAGTGGAGACTTATTAAAACAAACACTGGAAAAAAAAAATACATTAATCATCAGGAAAAAAAGAAAGTGAGCACACTAACAAGAAGCACTCAGAGTACAAACCTCTGCCAAGGCAGCTCACTCTCTGGCCAGTATTTACTTTTAAGGGAATAGTATTGCATATTTTATATATTTATTTTATTTTCGTTGTTCTTTCTAATTGTACTTTAAGAGGTTTGTAGTGCAGGAAAAAATCATATAAGGGTAGCATGACAAATGCTTACTTTGATTACACAAACATTATATAGGAGTAGTAATGGATAACAGGTATTGATTTGTAAATAACTGGACACGATACTACACTACAGAATATTTCTAACCAACTCATTTTTATTGAAAATACTTCCTTTAAAGATTACACATTTGGGGCCAACTTGAAATAAAGGCAGATGTGAAATCTGAAAGTGAGGTCAGAGGTCAAATGTGACATGATCTTTGGATGCAAACTATAATGTGATATTTTGAATCCCTGTATACCAGTATCCTTTCTTAAATGTTGCCAATACAAAGGCAGCAGAATTTTAATCAGTTTTAAAGATAAAATACATGTTATGAAAGTTTGACCTTGAAGAAGAGGTCAGAGGTCCAAAGTAATATGATATTTAGAATCCCCATATATCAACTATATGCTGTCAATACAAACAGTGGAAAGAAACATAGATTTAAATAGCTCTATATAGCATCATCATCACTTTGATCTTTGGATTGATCTATTGACCTTGAAGGAGACATCAGAGGTCAAATGTGACATGATGTTTTAAATCTTTATACACTACTTTCTATATGTTGATATTACGCAAAACACTTGTAAGAATCATAGAATCAAGTTATGAGGCTTTTTGTCAATTTTTGACCATCCATCCATCCATCCATCCATCCATCCATCCATCCATCCATCCATCCTCTTCCGCTTATCCTGTTAAGGGTTGCGGGGGGCTGGAGCCTATCCCAGCTGTCATAGGGCGAAAGGTGGGGTACACCCGGTCACCAGTCTGTCGCAGGGCTAACACAGAGAGACAGACAACCTTTCACACGAGCATTCACACCTATGGGCAATTTAGAATCACCAATTAATCTAACCCCAGTAACTGCATGTCTTTGGACTGTGGGAGGAAACCGCAGTACCTGGTGGAAACCCATGCAAACAGAAAGACCCCGGACCTTCTTGCTGTGAGGCAACCACCATGCCACCGTGCTGCCCAATTTTCGACCAATAAGTGATTAAGTTGACCTTGAAGAACTTGATGGATGTAATGCAATTTTTAACAGATTGTTAACATGACACCACTCTACATCCCTACAAAGTTTTATCTGAATTTATTCAAAACTTTTCGAGCTATCATGTTTACAGACAGATTGACACGCAAACACTACCAAAAACATAACCTCCTTGGCAGAAATAATAACAAATGTTCATGGAACCACAAAAAAAAACAAAAAACAGATGTTGAATTTGAAAAGTTACATACCCTTTTTTTCTTTTGACCATGTGAGGACTCTTGGTACATTCTCCCTGACAAATGAGTGAGCTTTCATCATTAAACGTACCTGAAATTACACAAAAATCAAAGTGGACATAGAAGCTACATTTCAAAAGGCAGCATTATGCATCCGAAGATTTTTCACAACTGTGAATTAATCCACTCTGATCAAAACAGAACAAGCTCCACCATTCATCTACCTGTTCCATGATGATGATGAAGCAGGATGCAGGTGGCAAACTGTTGGTCACCACAGTATATGTGGGTAGGAATCCTAGACCCAGAGCTTGGTAGAGCAGGAATAAAGAGCCAAACAGCAAGGAGTACATTCTGGGGTGACTGTGGGAGCCACAGTGGCTCTGTGACCACAGGTAGAACAGGGTGTAGGGAACGAACACCACTGACAAAAACATGCAGATCCATGTGCTTACCACCAGAGGGAACTGCCCAAAGGCATAGACCAGCAGGTCAAAGTCCAACACCAGTCTGAAGCAGAAGGAGATAAGATATTCATCAGTATTCCATCAACAATAGCAACAGAAACAGGCAAGGTGGCAACTTATAAAGTTATCCAGTCAATTAAAAAAAAAAAAAACTAAACTAAATAAAATTAATTCACAGCAGTTTTATATTACCTGCCTTCATCAATGAAATCCACCACAAGTGTACTGAGGATAAAAAGAATGAGCAGGGCAATGAACATGTGGTAGATAGTCCTGATGTGGTTCACCTCAAACAGCTCACTGGGAGGAAAAAAAAAAAAAAAAACGTCAGTAACTGTGAAGCTGCAATGAAGTCAACAAACAATCTTAGAGCAGCAGATCACTGTAACAAACCCAAGTGATAAAGTATCTTGATCTTTTTGTAAGCAATATTTGTGAGCTTTACATCAAAGTGGTAACTTACTCTAGGAGGGATCTGCGGCTTACAAACAGCTTCCCTTCACCATGAGGAGGCCGAAAATGTCTGTAGAAAAACATAGTGACAAGCTATTGTCGTTTTAAGATGAACATATAAGGAAAAGGGTATTCACATCTTCTGTAATCAAATGCCAGTTACAGTATTTCATTTGGTAAGACGGGAAGCTGCAGTACTTGAGTTTGCTCCGTTCCTTGTCTGACAGCATTGGTGAGAAGACAGCAGGTACAGGTGCAGGCTCCAGGCTGGCCGATTCCTCAATAAGACTGTCCATGAAGTCATTGACCTGGCTGTCAAACTGACGCAGCAGGTCACCCTTCAAGTACTGGGCAATGGAAAAGGACACAAACAGTTTTTCAGTTTCTAGATGATTAAACAAATTCAGGATGTTTGTAAGTCTGTGCCAGACTTAATATGCAAAAATGGTATTAAGCGGCAAAGACTGACACTGCTTTTAATTACACAATTTACACATTATAAATATGCTCTAAGCAAGAGTGAATTTACTGCACAATTGACTGAATTGTAAATTCAAGCCAGAGTTTATGCATATCAGCAACAGCTCTGTGCTACTGTTATAATGGCACATTCAACGCCATTTATCACTGAATTTTAAACATACAGCAAGTGTGACACACACTAGATTACAGGCATGGCTTGCAGTGTTGTACAGCGTCTAAGCACATGATCTTATTGAACTTTTAAGAGGTCTAAGTGGGTCTTTTCTAAACAACTGTGCAGTTAAAATTACAGTTGTGTCACTACTAAAATGGGTCATGCCAAGTTATTCTACGGGGATCCTTGCTCAAGCATCTTTGGGGTGGGGTGGGGGGGGGGGGGGGGGGGGGGGGGTGATCAGATAACTGGTTGTAATAATAACGTCCATCTGAATGTAACAGAAAATGTAGTATATTAAAAATAAACACAACTAGGAAATAAGCCATACAGAGAAAACAAATTGACTGTAGTTTGGACTGCAGTGATGTGTTGGCCCTAAACACATCAGCTGGAGGAAATCTAGGATTACTGCCATAAATACACTTTCAAGTAACAAGTTCATACATACTGTAGAGATTGAGCCATTTCTTTTTTACCTACTAACCTCCGCTTTCCTTTTTAGTTGTAGTTTTTTGCTGATCACATGTTCCACTTCAATTTTCCCTGAAATTGAATGAGAAACACATATATTTAAAAAAGGTAAACATGCTACTTTGTAATTGCTGTCCTCTCATATATTAAAATATAGTTCTGCCTTTTGGACACGGCAATTAACAATACAGTCAACTAAATCAACAGTCACCTCATCTCAACACAACTTTGATATCAGTATCAGATGCTAGGAATAATAAAATAAAAAGGGTTGTGGCTTTTTGTCATTGTGTGGTAAAAATGTAAAGTTCTGTGAAACAGCAGAAGTTATATTACAAAAGTCTTAAGTCTCCAATCCAAAGTTGCAAAATCCAAAAGGGAGACACACCTATCACAATGCCCAACAAGTACAGTCACATGCCTTGTGGTTGGAAATCTTAGTGCAAACAATTAATTGTGGTGAAGGTTACTATAGGTTATTGGGCTTGACAGCCATTTCATGATGAATAAGTTTGTTTATTTGTGTGAGGTCAGTCACACAAATGGCTTCAAGCATCAGTTGCATTCCACCCATCATGCAAGAAAAGGTCAACAATACAGCTGACATTAACCAAAACAGGGAGGCAAAGAAATGCATTGTATTATCATGCTTTGTGTTCAGCTGTTTACTTGAAACACACAAAGAACTTATATTGTCCCGAGATAAGGTGTCTGACCAGTATTTTCAGTCATCCTTCCTCAGTAAAGGTCATTCACCTTTACATCCTGTCTGTACTGCATCATAATGACCAACCAGGGTTAAACACACTAAGTGTACCAGAGGTTACAAATGTTGTTTAAGAGGAACTAATCACCACATGAGACTTTCAGTGTGCATCGTTTCAGCAAATTTCCAGGAAAGGAAATTTGCTGAAACGATGATTTTAGTCATCTGTTGAGTCAACAGATTCACTGTATCAGAGGTCACTGCCCTTTCCATTGGCTCTATTAATGAGGGAATTGAGATTTTCCTCACCATTGCTGGTGATGTGGTTGTCGCCACTGCTTTGCTGACGTTTTCCCGGACTAAGCTCCCCATCCGAAGAGCTATCCAAGTCAGGGAAGGTAGGCATCGTGGGAATGGCTCGGCTGCGGGACCGGAGAATAGCGTCATCCCCGCTGTCCATCCTACAGGAACGGATAAGTTAATGATTAAAAAAAAAAAGAATAATCAGGGGCAGCTCTAAAACAAACGAACCGTGCCTCGAGAACACACAAAGAAGTAGGATGTCAGGTAAGCCAGCACATCACTGCTGGGCCACGTAACAAGGATGGGAATGCTGATTTTGCCTGACAATGCAAAAGCCTAGTGGACAATCAAATCACTCTCACATGACACGGACACACAGAAGACACGCAGCTAACACAGTAGTTAGCCAAGTGTCAGTGAGACAGGCAGCGACTAATTCATGAGCTCGTTGAACTAAATCGTTACCTGGATTAATAGTAGTAAAACGCTAGCACAAGCGTGTGCCTGTTGATACTCGCGGATGCTGTCAGCACAGACTTAAAGCTAGACAAATTAGCCAACTTGTTGTTTATCGTTGGCTGCAGAACAGGTTGACTGACGATGAAGGAAATGTAAAAATGCGGGCAAGACAATTTCCTGGATACTTACTCGCTTCAACCGCCAGGTGCTCTCTTCTCGAGTCCCTCTCTCTCTTTGACGTTAATGAGAGCAAACCCAGACGTGAAACTTCTTTAATCGCCACAGTCTGAGCTAGCGTTCACCTTCCCCATTCTATAAACATTCAGCAGCTGATGAGCAGGACTGCAGATTCTGATTGGCCGAAAAGTCTCTCCTCCTTTTGACGTCAGGGACGCTCCAAAACGTCACCTGCTTCATAAGACACGTTATCCATAAAAGCCAGAAGTCATATTACTAATGCCTTGTCACGAGTATAAAGTGAGAAATTTAATTAGTAAAATAAATATGTGAGAATATTATGAATAATCCCATCCATAAAATACAAACAGTATCAGTCAAAAGTTTGGACACACCTTCTCATTTAGTGGTTTTTCATTATTTAAAAAAATGTCTGCATTGTAGTTCTATAAATACATATGAAATTATTTAGTAAACAAAAAGTGTTAAACAAACCAGAGTATGTTTTATATTTTTATTCAAAGTAGACTCCTCTTGCTTAGATGACAGCTTTGCACATCTTGGCATTTTCTCAGTCAGCTTTATGAGGTAGTCACCTGGAATGGCTTTCAGTTAACAGCTGTGCCTTGTCAGGAGAATTTCTTGAATTCCTTGCCCTTTTAATATGTTTGAGACCATCAGTTGTGTTGTGAAGAGGTAGAGCTGGTATACAGGGAATAGCCCTATTTGAGCAATGTTCTAATCCATATTATGGCAATAACTACTCAACTGAGTAAAGAAAAACAACAGTTCATCAGTCAGTCTGAAAAATATCAAGAACTTTGAAAGTATCCTCAGGTGCAGTTGCAAAGACTATCAAACGTTGTGATAAAACCGTCTCTCATCAGGACCGCCCCAGGAAAGGAAGGCCAAGAGTTTCCTCTGTTGCACAAGATAAGTTCATCAGAGTTACCAGCCTCAGAAACCACAAGCTAAAAGCACCCCAGATAAGAGCAAACCTAAATGCTTCACAGAGTTCAAGTAGCACACACATCTTAACGTCAACTGTTCAGAGACGACTGCGTGAATCTGGACTTTATGGTTGAATTGCTGCAAAGAAGCGTCTTATAAGGAAGAACAACAAGAGGAAGAAAATGGCTTGTGCCAAGGAACACAAGGTATAGACACTAGACCAGAGGAAATCTGTCCTTTGGTCTGATGAGTTCAAATTTGAGATTTTTGCTTCCAAATGCCATGTCTTTGTAAAATGCAGAAAAGGTGAGCAGATGATTCCTACATATGAAGTTCTCACCGTGAAGTATGGAGGAGGAAGTATGATGTATGGAGGTGCTTTGCTGGTGACACTGTTCAAAATCCAAGGCACACTTAGCCAGCATGGCTACCACAGCATTCTGCAGTGACATGCTATCTCATCTGGTCTGAGCTTAGTGGAACCATCATTTGTTTTTTTTTAACACAGCAATGAGCCCAAACACACCTCCAGGCCATGTACAGACTATCTGACCAAGAAAGAGGATGATGGAGTGTTGCGTCAGATAACCTGGCCTCCTCAATCACATCTAAATGGAAGCTAGTTTGTTTTTATTGTCTCATGCAATATTTTTTTTTTGTACATTAAGGCATTCCCTTTTTCTATCACAGTAACAGGTGAAACTGTTACTTCATCTGATGGTCTGTCTGATAATCATTTTTGGGTTTCAGTAGGGATGCATCTCTTTTTCAGGCTTTATCAAATCAACCCATGTGAGTGTCACTTCATCTTGTGAGAATCGAGTGGATTGATTTCTGTATAGTAAGCCCAATAAAAATGTTGGATGAGGGGGAGGAGACGATGGAAAAGGTTATAATAGTGAACTAAAGCTAAACTAAAGAATAAAAATAGATGTAAAAAAACTGTTAAGCAAAATAAAAACTTAAGTGTTAAAAATGATTTAAACTAACTGAAACAATTTTGCAAACTTGGAAAATGAACTAAAAATAAAAATATAGAGGAAACACCCTTAGTTTTAGTATTTATTAATTTGGTTAAAAAAAAAATTGAATCACTTTTTGCCTGATGAGGCTTTTGCTGGACATGTTTATTGAGACTTTGGATGTCTACAAGACTTAAGTGAAGTGCTTTAAAAAGTTGTAATACCTACTGATTTCTCAAAATCTTGCCTTTGGCATAAAATAAATATTATAATTCTTAAAAAGAATAAAACTAACACTGAAACTAATACGAACTAAACTGAAACTAATAAGAACTAAACTAAAACTAAACACATTTTCAAACAACAAAAACAAAACTGAAACAAACAAACTCCACTCTGGAAACCAAGTAAAACTAAGCTGAATTTAAAAAAAAAAAAAAGTCAAAGCAAAACAAAAATTAAAACTAACTTACAATTACAAAACACAAAATAAATAAAATAAAAGCTCTGAGAGTGAATAAAAAATGCTGTGCAGTCTCACATAAAGTGGGACAACTAGTTACCCCCTTATCAAGCCATGGCTTATCAGTTTATTTTTACTTTTTGTATGCTATTCTATATTATCTTTATCACACACCGCATCTTTACATTAAGTTTACAAGTCTAATAAATAAAGTCATGCTGAGATTTCCTCTGAAATATTTACATTTTTTTCTTTCTTTCTTACTTCTTCAACAGAGAACTCTCAAGATAGTTGTGTACCCCATTTGCAAGTTAAACACATTTTGAACGCTACCATGGAGAGCATTTAAGTAGAGCGTGACATCATAAAATAGCGTGAAATCCTTAATATAATTGGTCTTGTGAGTTTACTGTGGCAAAACAATTAATGTCAAAGCGACAACAATACATCTACTGTATCAGACATCATAAGGATGTGCACATAACCATGATTAAGGCACGCAAAAGGATCAATAGCGACTGTAAACTGGGCCACTGGGAATGGCAGATTTTCTCAACAAGCCTGTGATAAAAGACTCTCTCAGGCAATTTTGTATTGCATGCTGAAAAAGACCCCGTGAACCCAGCCAATTCAGCTACCATGCTCCAGGCTTTTTTTTGGCCTCCCAACAATACAGTTGAAAATTGGCAAAAATGTCCGAAAAACAGTAGGCATTTCATTTTTATTCATCCTCTAAGCACACACACACACACACACACACACACACAAATGATGCCAACCTAAAACATGCTATTCTTACAATAGAAATTGTCCATCCATCCATCTTCTTCTGCTTATCTTTTTCAGGGTCGCAGGGGGGGCTGGAGCCTACCTCAGCAGCCATAGGGTGAGAGGGGGTACACCATGAACAGGTCACCAGTCTGCTGCAGGGCTAACACAGAGAGACAACCATTCACACTTTAGAATCACCAGCTAACTGAACCCCACTAACTGCATGTCTTTGGACTGTGGGAAGAAGCTGGAGTACCCAGAGAGAACCCACACAGACATGGGGAGAACATGGAAACTCCACACAGAAAGATGGTTGATTCAAACCCACGACCTTCTTGCTATGAGTCATATTATGACTTAATTTCTAAATTGATCACATTTTTCTGTATGGTGCAGGCAGACTCAGTACAAATAAAACAAAGACCTCAGGTTCATTCAGAGCAATCATTTTATTTTGATAGTGTTGTACAGCATTCCCCTGAGTTGAGGACAAAATTTTAAAATGATGACTTTTAATATAAATGCAAAGTTATAAGTCAACTTCAACCAAACATTTGGTGTTACATTTTCATAACGAAACTGTTTCATATGCCAAAATCGAACAATTTTACAAGTGAATAAATATACAGCAAATACAAAACTGAACACTTTCACAAAAAATTGTTTATTTAAAATACACAGACACTATGTTATTCCAGCTTTCTATATGATAGATTTTTACAGATTTCACTGCACAAGCCTTTTTTCACACCTTGGCTCATGTGATGACTCACATAATCAATAGTGGGTCAACAGCCCTCAGGACCACCTCCAAAGCAGAGACCACCCAATTAGGGGTTTATTTCCTGGGACTCTCCACCAGTTTTTTTGTTTAGAGCTGAAGGAGCCTCGTGGATGAGAAATCAACTTCACCACCCTAAACAACTCAAGTTGCCTTCTTTTTCAAGCTCTCGAAACTTGCATCACACACTGGCGCGTGCACACACACACACACACACACACACACACACACACACACACACACACACACACACACACACACACACACACACACACACACACACACACACACACACACACACACACACTCATTGGTCACAAGAAACACATGGGACCCAATGCCACAGAGATCTCAGAGACAAGCTGGGAGACACTGCTCATCTCTACGCCCAGATCTCTGACAGGAAGTAACTCCATATCACCTCGATGTAACTCTGTGCTCCCACGAACCCTCACAAACAGCTCCAGCTGGGGACAGAGCAGACAAAAAGCAAACATGAAGAGACATGCTCAGTTTGTTCTTCCTGAATTCATAACTTATTCCAGTGACTGAATCCTTGTGCATGGCAAGCATTTTTTGTTGTTGTTGCAAGGTATCTATAAGCAATCTCAGTCTTATATTGTTTTATTAAATCTCCTTTGTTCCCATAACTATAGTACATGTGCGATTTAATTTATTACTCTAAAGTACAAATACTGGACAAGTTTTCACTGTTCAGACAGTGTTTGGTTTATTTGTAGCAATATATGCCTTATTATCTTTTGCAGACTGGTGTTTTCTTTCATAAATTTCCATCAGAATAAGAGGACTTTGTTCTGACAGAAATATGATCCGTGGTGCCTGAAAATAAGTGTTTCCACTTCTTGTTTTGAGAGGCTTTAAGCACAACAATGTAAAACTAATATGTTGTTTGTATTACAGACACAGCTGAAGAAAGCTGCAGACAAAAAAAAAAAAAGTGTTTTTGACAGCTACAAAATCTTTTTTTTTTCCAACATTATCTTTATTGGGTTTTCAAAAATGCTTCCAATAATATACAAAAATAAGCATGCTCTCTCATCAAAGGAAACATCAAGGGCAACTAAATTATTGTCCAGTTTTCAACTTGCCTTTCTTTGCAAGTCAGGTGCTTATAAGATATCTTAGAGCAGCATTTAAATGAAAGTACAGAATGTCTGAGAAAAGAGAATAAAATAAAAATAAAAAAACCACAAAATGAGAAAACAGGTGGGTAAACCCCAAAACAAAACAAAACAAGATGGAAGGACACAAACCCAACAACCACAACAACAAAGGTTTCTCTATATTATCAAGGGTTAGCCCAAATTATTTCACTATTGTGTATATGATTCAAAAAATACAAACTCGGATGTACAATTCTCACAGAATAAGGAAGTCCAGTATACAAAGAAAACAGATTATTTTTAGAATAGGATACTGCAGATAATCACTAGTATACAAAATCTTTTAGTCTTACCTCAGAGTGTTTTCTGGACATTGTGATAAAGTGTGATTCAATTCCTTTTCCAGAGTCTCCCAGTAAGTGGATAATCTGACTGGCTAAATCATCGGTGGCAGCGGTGCTTGTCTGGTTTGCTGTAAAGCTGAGGGTGATGTGCTGGAAAGATGCATGGCTCTGCAACCGCAGAAACCTCAGCTGGACAACATCCATACCAGCGTACTCAAACTAACAGAAAGAGCAATAATGTAAAAAAGAAACATCTAGAAGTAATAGTTTCCTCAATCCACACATTATTTAAGATTTACCTTTTTTCCATCATGCTGGTGACTAAATCTCCTTACAGATGTCCTCGTGTATTTCATTTCTGGATTCCACCTTATTTTAATCTAAAGAATAAAATAGGATGTAGATTTTTAAAACCATTCATAAATATATATATATATATATATTTGTAGTAACATTAAACATTAAAGTTAAAAACAATAATACCTTTCTTTGCCTGGTGTTATTTTTTGCTAAGAAACACACACATTTTAACACACATGTTGCATTCTCCTCGTGAATAATCTGGCATCAATACAACACAAAGTTTCAACAAAGAATAACAAGTTTCATATTGAGAGATGAAATCTTCTCAAAGATCTACTGTATAAAAATTACAAACACAGAAATGTCAAAACATAAAACGAGGCAACCTCTTCTGATATCTAACTCGGGATTTTAAAGGTTTACTATGATGTAAAATTATGGGATCACACCTCTTATGGTGCTGTTGCAAAAGGTGACATTATTCAGTTTTTTGTAGCTGATTTAAAATATAATATTGAAAAGTGAATCCTACCATTCTTCCTACTTTAGAAAGAAGGGGTAGGCCTTAGTATTAAAAATGACTGAACCTTTGAGTGAAGAGGTTCTATACAGGTTGCTCCCCCTCCTGTGAAGTTACAGAAGACCTGCAATGCATCGTAGGGACAGCCTTGGTTTGGGTCCATGTAAAAGTAACCTGAAAAAAATAATGAATGGAACTTACTGAAATATACAATGGCAAACTTAATCAGATGCTGAGACATCAGATGCTCACCATCATTTAGATGTGGATGTATGAGTCTCAGCTCATGGCAAGTGGTTCCAGGATCATCTTTGGTCCCAATGGGCCAGCTGAAGAATTCCTCTGCTTCATCTTCTCGAGACCATATCCTGGCACTATTTCTTTTAATTGGTTTCTGTGTAGGCTTCCATTTGCCAGGTGTACCTGCTTTTCCCTGTCAAAGGGATGGCATGATACATACATTTACATACATTAATCAAGCTTCACAATACATCTCAAAACAAGCTAGTATGTCACACTTGTGTTTACTGATCAGGGCCAGTACTTGTTCACTTGTATTGTGTCTGCAAACTCTTACTTGAGGTCCAGGCTTGCCCTTCATTCCCTTTGGTCCTCTCTTTCCTTGGACACCTTTCACTCCCTGCATTGGTCCAAATGCAGTTGAGCAATGAATAATCGTGAATGCAATTCTTAAACACATATAGACATACAGTCAGTCACAAACCTTCATTCCAGGGTGGCCCTGTAACAAAGACAGAACAGAAATATCATACATCAAGTGCCATTACTGGAAGCCTGAAGGCACAGGTTTTTATGTTACGTCTGTAAAATCTGGCCAACATGTCATTTTTTAAAATTCTTGTTCTGGAAAACTTTATAAAGCAAGATATTTCAATTTGTCATTAATGAACTGAATATCAAAACAACGTACAGGGACTCCTGGGAAGCCTTTCCGCCCAGTTGGACCATGAGGACCAGCGTCCCCCTGTGGAAATTGGTCAATTAATTATTAACTAGCAACAAATTATTAAAAGAATGCAATAATAGGAGCAAAGCATAACTGACCTGTTTTCCTTTATCACCTTGTTCACCTTTTAATCCGTGCAAACCAGGATTCCCCTGATATAAAATTAAGAAATGGTGGAGAGCAATCTAAAATCATGATATTTTATATAAAGCATTTTATATTTAAAATAACTTTAACTCACCTTTAGTCCAGGTGGACCAATTGGTCCCAGGATCCCGGTGTCACCTGGGAGACCCTTTATAGAAAGAAAAATAAAAAGGTTGAAAATGATACAAATTGCTCCCTTGTGAGTTTCATATACTGCAAATACATTTTATGTGAGATTTTGGCATATTTATTTAAGACCAAATAAATGAATAAATCCAGAAAATATGTGACTGACTACTTTCAAAAGACAGCATTTTTCTAAGTCCTCTGTGGTGCATGTCAATGACAGTTTGGCTGCATTTAGTCAGTAACTAACCTTCCTTTCACAGTAAAAAAGAATATATATGGAATTAGATAACATTTAAAATCTTAAGGAAATACAGTATATATTAGGGTCAGCAGATGCACTGCACTGAATGAACGACTCTTACTTTTGAACCAAGATTTCCAGAGTCACCTTTCTCTCCTCTCAGACCTGGAATACCCTGAATCAATAGCAGTGGATGATGCAGATGGTCACATAAAAGGGAATAAGTTATTCATTTATTAATTATTAGCAACCATATTCTACTGTTTAATAATTTTACCTGTGGCCCAATGGGTCCAGGAGGTCCTTGTGTTCCTTTTGGACCAGTTTTACCCTGAGAGATTTAATAAGACTTTAGTAAGAAACATTTCCTAGTGCAATACATTACATCAAACAATAAAAAGCAAGCATTTTATACATCTGTGTGTGTTATGATAGTAATGGTCTGCCTATAATATTCACCTGACATTTATATAAATTAGACCATACCTGAAACCCTCCTTCTCCAGTGTTTCCTCTAATTCCAGGAGGTCCAGGTTTTCCCTAAAATGTTATATGTATTTAATGCCACATAACACAATAATCTACAAAAAAACCCCCCAAACAAACAAAAAAACAAAAGCTACAAAAAGCTTATTCCCTTGTGCAGAGTTGAATGTTATTAATTTCCATAGTGAGATTACCATCTTTCCTGGTCTGCCTGGTGTTCCAGGAGCTCCTCTGTAGCCAGTGTCGCCCTTTTGGGTAAACAGGGAAAAACTTAATGAAAAATTTGTGTAAAGTGTTTAATTTAATTTTAGTAAAGCAAACTTTCTTACCGGATCTCCCTCATTACCCTGAACTCCCAGCAACCCATCCAAACCACTCAGCCCCTGAGAATAAACAAAGAAAACATAATCATCAACATCAAAATATTCTCCTGTTTATATAAATCACAATACAAATATTTATATATATATAAAAAATATATATATAAATGTTGTTCTGCAGCACCAATAGATTTGGTGTTTTGTACAAAGTGTTTTATTTGTTAATAAGGACACTTACGGGTTTTCCAGGTTGGCCATCAGGTCCTGATCTCCCAGGCAGGCCTTCAGGACCCTACAAAATAGATTCCACTGGATGAACTCAAG